>NC_134582.1:111187733-111387733 GCF_037038515.1 Microtus pennsylvanicus
GTGTGGCCTTCTGGAGTAGTGTACTTGGCGAAGGAGGTCACTTTCTAGAGGTGGGCCTTGAAGTTTCAAAAGCCCAGGACAGGCCCATTGTCTTTCTCTCTGCCTGCTGCCTGTGGATCAGAATGTAAAAAAAAAAAAAATCTCAAAGGCTCATAGCTGCTTCTCTAGTACCGTGTTTGTCTGCTTCTCGCCTTGATGATAATGTACTAACCCTCTGAAACTGTAAGCATGCCCCCTGCTAAACACTTTTCTCTTGTAAGTTACCTTGGTCATGAAGTCTCCTCCTCACAGCAATAGAATATAACTAAAGCACATAGTTTGTCACTTCCACAAAGTCATAATGTTTAAGTGAAAAATTTCTTAGCCTTTCCAGATTGACTTATTTTAGTTAATACTGAGTACTTAGGGTTACTTTACATGTTTCATGGCTTGCAAGCCCTTTTCTCTTTAGTGCTGAAGGATATTCTATGGTTTGGATGTATCAGAATTGATCATTTTACTTACACAAGGACTTCTTCGGTTTTTTATTTGTTTTCTTTTTCTCTAAAATAATTATGAAAGAGCTGTTCTCCATATTTGCTCTTCCAATTACTCAGTGCTTAAGTAGTAATGTTAGCTATAAGATCTCTGTATGGAGAAGGCCAACTCCATGTTTTGTTGTGTTTATTTAATGCTTAATGCTTTTGGTTTGTTTGGGATTTTTTTGAATTATTGGTTTTTTATTTGTTTTTAGTTTCATTTTTTTCTTTTTGGGTTTGTGTGTGTGTGTGTGTGTGTGTGTGTGTGTATGAGAGAGAGAGAGAGAGAGAGAGAGAGAGAGAGAGAGAGAGAGAGAGAATAAAGTTGGGAGGTGGGGAGGACATCTGTGAGGAGTTGAGAAGGGGAGAGAGAATTACCTATCCATTCCTAGTTTTCTGAAGGATTTTTATATGAATATGTACCACGTTTTACAATTGTATTTTCTGTTTCTTTTGAGGTGATAACATGTGACTTTTCTTTAGCCAGCTGGATATGATAATTAAATAGATAATCTTTCAGAGCTTGAAATGCTATGTTGGTGTGTTTTTATTCAATCCTAATTTAAGTTTTATAATGTTTACATTCATTTTCAATCGCCCCTTTAAGTTTCTTATCAGCATATAGTAGTTATACATAATAATAGGTTTCACTGTGGTTTTCCCACTCATTTGCATAGCATATTTGGTCGTATTCACCACCTGTTACGTGCTCTTGTCTGCCTTCAACTTCACTTAAAGTTCTTCCTCTTCACAACTCACTGCCTTCTACTTTCATGTCTTTTGTGCATGTACGTGACCCAGTTAAATTCCTGGTACCATAATCTGTGCTAGTCAGAGTTCTTAGGAAGAACAAAACTGATGGAATTAATAGAATGAACATATGTATTTATAAAGGAGATTTATTAAATTGCTTACAGGCTAAGGTCCAGGTAGTCCAATCATGGCTGGGTCCTAAAAGACAGGCCAAAGATCTTGTAGTTTTTCAGTCCGTGAGAATGCATGTCTCAGCTCGTCTTTAGTCTATGTTGGAATAAGGAAGAAGTAGGGTCTAATGCTAATGAAGGAATGTCTCAGCAGCAGGATAGATAAACTTGCCAGCAAGAGTGAAAACAGGCACACCAAAAGCAAAAGCTCCCCTTTTCCAAGTCTTTTTATCTGGGCCATTGCTTGAGCAGGAGTATGTTTACAGGATGATGTATACTTTTCCTGTGGCTACATCATTGTAGAAAATACTTCTCCCTTTTCATCAAACTTTATCTGCATATAAATCATCAGAGAGGGTAGACCTATTTTATCTTCCATAAATGGCTCGATCACGCAATCACAGATGCTACGGATTCTATAGGATTCTATGGTGCATCAGCTAAGCTATGCTTGAAAATCAGTTTTTGACACACATCCCTTCCTCTGACTCAAAATTTCTCACTGAACCTTTTCCCATGATGCTGTCTGAGCTTGGAAGGAGTGCTATAGATGTTTAATTTATGGATGGATATTTGACAATCGTTTATTTTCTGTACTTTGGCCAGTTGTTAGTCGCTGCAGTCACAATTGATTCTCAGTACAAAATTTCTCTGTTCAAGGTAAACAGCAGTACTATGTTATGAACACACTTCTATGTAAAAGACAGTTGGACAAGCATAGCACACTATGTCCATTTAATAAAATAATAACTCTAACTTCCCTGCTAATACTTATGACCTTCTTAGCTAGAGGCTTTTGACCTGATTTACAGAATAAAATGTAAGTTTTCCCCTGTGAAGCAAGAAATGGTTGGTTATATCTGTAACAGAGTTATCACTCACTATTGTGCCAGTGGGCTCATCTTTCTTGGACAATATATATGGATGCACACAGAATCCATAGCTGAATAAGACTAGTGAGGACAGCTTTCCCCAAGTATATACAGCACATTCTGGCACTATGAGGACTGGGTTAGCAGGAAGCCAGGCAGTCTCTAGTCTAGCTCTAGCTTGAGTTCCCGATATCCTGTCAGGCCCTCAGAGACCTCCCTAGCCCACGCATGGAAAGGTAGTTCACACTTGTCACTGGTATTTTCATTAAATAGCCTATGGTTTCTGTATATTTTCACCACTATCTTCTTGCTACAGTGGTTTCTGGAGAGAGCATATAGAGTGTGTATCTTTGTAAATAGGCAAGGTGGTTTTTTTTTTTTTGTTTATTTGTTTTGTTCTGTTTTATACTGGAGCCATTCAAGAGTTTACACTGAGTCCCCATCAACTCTCCAATAAGAGTTCATATTTCATACTCTAGCATTGGTTCGTGTGGAGAACTCTATTTATGGATTTCTCCTGTGGTAATGTGAGAGGCTCCGGGTCTTCATCCTTTTGTCTGCAGGTTTGGAGGTTTTGCTCTATGACCTCTGAGGTTGAGCAGATCTAAGAACTGATGACATGAAATCTTCTCAGTTTTTTTGCAGAATGCTTCGATAGCTCCCATGTTCTGTCTGGGATTGGCCAGAGACCAGAAGCCTCATGCATTTGGAATTAAGTCTTACATATGGAAGATGTCTGCTTTAATCTTTAGTGGGGAAAATTATCTACAGTTAGTTGAGATGATGATAAGATCTGAAAATTACACTAGTTTACCACTTGGCTTCTAGACTAATAACACTGGTTGTTTTCCCTTTGTTTCTTTCATCCCTCATATTTGTTCTTTATCCTTCCTTGTTGTAACTTCTCATGCTATGGATGATATTGGACTTTTTCTAAAATTTGGGAAATGGAAGACTCTAGCAAGACATCAGAAGATGAAATAAGAGTTTGAGAAGCTCTTGGTTTGTATGGGATAGAGCTTTCAAACCTTTTCTCTGCTTTGACCTTGGATTGATTGTTTAGGTAGCCCCAGTTTCACATGCTGGCACAACAAACACCCAGTATTATTTCCTTAAGCTGTTTCAGCTAAGGGAGGGTAGTAGCTTTCTTTTAAATGTAGTTCCTGGATAACTGAACATCCATGGATTCCTCTATTCATATTAATAATACAACTTTTCACTAAGTTCTGTTTAGTAATGTAATGTACTTCAAATTACTTTCAAGTCAAAGTTATCTGTATGTAGCTTGCCTCTTCTCTAGAGCTTAATGTGTATAAAATAGGTCTTTTTAGTTTATCAAAGGAGCTCATATTCATGGTGTTATAAATTTACAATTCAGATAGTAATTTAAAGACAACCACATATAGATTGTATTTGAAGTTATGATATCAGATGGAAATTATTACAGGAAGACTCCCAATAGAAAATATGGGAAGTGGAGAGAGGGCTCAACAGTTAGGAGTACTTGCTGCTCTGCCAAGGACCCAAGTTCAATTCCCAGCAGCCACATTAGGTAGCTCAAAAAAAAAATCCCATATCTCCAGTTACAGAGAATATTATGATCTCTTTCATCTCTATAAGCAAACACACACACACACAGCCCATACACACACATATCCACACACCACAGAGAGACACATCCATCAACTACACACACATACACAGAAATACACATAGACACACACATATATACACACACCACACACAAACACTACAGACACTTACCATCCCCACAGACATACACACATGCACACACACATACATATACATACCACACACACACACACACACACACACACACAAAAATTAAAATAAAATAAATGTAAATAAAATTAAGCTAAGGCCTGAACCTCAGAGTCCATCACTGAAATTTGGTGAAGTAACCAGTAGGACATTTGGAAAGAATCACTGGGAGCAAGCAGCCATGGCAGCATGGGGAGTATGGTCTGAGGAAGCCACAATCTCAAGAGTGCAGGTGAGGGAAACACTGCCGGGAGGTGAGAGGTGATGGAAATGTTAGGACTTTCTCCACTCCAAATGTTGCATTTACTTTGATGCAAATTAAGGCCAATGGAGAAGTATGAATAAATTATTGAATAGATAATCATCATAAAATATGCATGGGAGGAGACATAGATGTTGATGAACGTGATAAAATGACATTCAACAACCATCCGTTTAATCTTGCAGTCTATAAGAATGGTACCTGGAGTTTACAAGTGCATCTGATGAGAGCTTTACCTGTTGCTAAGGGTACACATGGCGCAGTGTCTTGCCTTTGGAGACAGTTAAATTTTCTGTTGATTTCTTCTAATATAGAGGAAAAGATGGGAGATGATTGCCAGAAAGAAAAGAAACATTTAAAACTGGATTCTTTCTGAATACTTTTACCCAATAAAGGATATTTGTAGGGAGGTGATGATAGCAGACAATTGGTTCTCCACATAAGAGACCAGTGATGAAATTTAGAATGATATGAAAAGACAAATGGAAACATACCCTGATTACCAGTTAATGAAATCCCATGTGAAGAAATGTCAAAGAATGAGGATGAGGTTAAAGTTCTAGAAGAAGAAACTATGCAAAGCTAAGCTACATTAGGACTGGAAAAATAAATTCCCTCGTCCCCAGCACAGCTTGAGAATAAACAGTTTAAAGAAAGGACAAGGAGTCAGAAATAGTCCGAATGAAGGTAAGTGGAAGGAAATCATGATAGGCCTCTATAAGAAATTAGTGAGGTACATATAAATTGTGCTCAGTGCTTCTTGTCACATTTTGATAAAAAGTGTATGAAGATGGCAAGGAATGAAAAATGGACTTGAGATCTACAAAGCATTAAAGTCAGGTCAGAGAAAGTCCAGCATACTCTTGTGGTGAATGGTGCCAAAGAATGATGTCATCTCATCTGCGGCACACAGCACACCAAGTGGGAAGGGGGTCAGAAGACCGTATAATTGCAGTGCCTGAGGTGGAAGGCTGAGGTGACAGGTTTTAATCAGGATTGCTTGATCTTTTTAGAACTTCTGTGGTATCTTGCTTCCTGCCTCACTGCCATTAAGAGGATAGTGTTTAATATCTGGGTTTTGTTTTGCGCTCATCCATGCTGTGTTCATCCCACTAACGGTCTAGATCCATTAGGATGGAGAACCTGTGTTAGTCATGTTAATGTCTACCACGTCATTCCCCAGGCTCTTAAATGTGGAAGAAAATCAGTAGATTCTCACGGCTCATCCTTCACCAAAATACAAGTAGCGTTTTACCAAAGAGGGCTTTGAACAGCTTGGAAAAAGCCACTTGAGGTTAGGAAGTGCTGAATCTACATTCTTTGGATGCCAAAAAGGTGCAAGATCAGACTATTTTGGTCCCTACTCAAGATGTAGTCATTATTATAAGACATCCATTTATAAAGGTACTTTCTAAATTTTCTTCTTGACTATCTGCTTTAGAGGTGTGTGTCATTGTGGCTAACCAGTATTCCTGCGACTGATGATTACTGCTATTCTAGGTATGTCTTTGTGTGATGGTAGAGACTAGCCCACAGACTACCTCTAGGGTGCATTTAAAAAGTAATTCCTCTGAAGACAAGAAGGAACTTGTTCAAAATCGTAATGAAATGATACCCGAATACAAGCACAAGTCTTGCTTTTAAAAAGTCTTTAAAAATCTGCCCACAGAGAAGCCATTTACTGTACTCTCTACAGACAGTCAGCTGAGCTGCTCACTCTTCTATTATCGCATGTAGAACTCCGAAGAGTCTTGAACTGTTTCGACTCAACATGGGAACCCAGAGTCATAGACCTTAAGTTCCTTGGTATAAAACTAAAAAGTTAGAAAAAGAAGAGCTGGCATTCAAAGCCAAATTTTGTTATTTCAAACTGTCTACTCTGTTTATTCATTTATAATAATGTTTATAGTAAATATTTGATAAAAACTCATTGAAATGAATATAATAATCTCAATGAAAATCAATATGGGAAAACTATGACCAAAATTGAGACAAAACCACAAAATGTAGACAAAACCTACTTTGCTTTGTCTCCTTCCTTTTTTGGCTATGTGGCAGCAGTGGATTGCTTTCCTAATTATCAACATTTTTCTACTCAAATGTAGGTCACAGGTAGGCAGCTCTACAAACACGCTAAATTGGAAATCTGTCAGTTGATAAAGTAGCGTGTCTAAATGCAGATAATACATATAATTTGAATTTTCATTCCAAGGGGAGATTACTACTCCATTTCTTCTTAGTCAAGGTCTAATTTGGGAAGGTACCCACCATCTGGGAAGAGGTATGTTTAGCTTTTCATCTTCTCCCCAAGTTTTTATTTCACCAGTGAGCTACAGCCAGCTGGTCTTTTCCCACTTACTGTTCTCAGATGGTCTTTTCCATGTCCAGTTTCTTCTGATGGATTTCCTTTCTTCGAAGCACCCCCTTTCTTGAGCTAGATTTAAACAGCTCTAGATTTTTTCTTCTATATAATCCACGGAAAAGGACTCCCTCCCCCTAGCCTTGTCATGGATGAAAAAATAATTACTTCCTAAATGCAGTACTCTATTCCCTCTGTCCTGCCACAGACCACATCAAACCTTCTGAGACATGAATAAGCCTCTGCTCCAAGATAGGCCCACATTCCAGGAGCAAACTCAAACTGTCCATATGGCTCCATACTTGAAAGCAGAGTAGATAGCAACAACCCACTCTCTGTCCTACCACCCAACATATCCTCTAAAGTTTGGGAGTGACTCACCAGCATGGCAGAGAACTGTAATTCTTTTCAAAGATCGTAACTCCTTCTTGCATATTGTGATCTGATTCTGATCTTTATTTGAAGAAGGTTTGGAGATACTGGTCTTTCACTTATTTTTTTTTTTTTGTGAGTTCTGTCTGCACTTTGATGAATGGATCAAGAATTATAGATCAGAGATGGGATATAATGTTGCCACTCTTTTCCCACTTGATATGCTCTAGAGTTTCATGTTTTCAGTTATTTTTCTGGAGTGAGAGTTTATTGACTCTTCTTAAGGACCCTGTTGTGTTCCAGGAAACAAGACAAGAGGCTTACCTTTGATGAAGCTGGTTTAGCTGGCCATTTCCTACTTGAGAATATATTGCTGTAGTAGGATTCTATTTATGCCACCAACACTTAACTCTGCTCTAAAACTCATGGTAAGAAAATGACTTTTAAAAAGGCCTTGGTTTTCACATATGGGTAAACTGCATGGGAAATCCCCAAAATCTGTAAGGATTTCTCCAATATTCTTGTATTTTTCAGGCAAGCAATATCTGTCACATGTCAAGGTGAAAAGTAGGGTTAGAGTGCCTACCAACCCCCTTTCCCTCCTGTAATAAAGGATTGAAGTCATTAGCTGTGGAAAAGTAACACAGTAAAAGTTAGTGTCAGGATGAGCGATGGTCAGTACTTACTGGTGTGGATATCAAAGACAAATTCAAAAAGTGTAAGAAATCCAGGGAACAGCTTGACCTTGTTTAATTTGAAGAGCTAGTAACTCAGTGATATTTGTCTCCTTCAAAGAACAAAATTCTTGTTCTTTTAATAGTTGCAAAGACTTCCTTATATGTGCTACTCAATGACCAAAAAAGACAGAGATTATTAAAGTTACAGGACAAAGAAGAGAGCATCATGATATTTATGTTGGCCAGGTAAGGGGGATTGGTTTAGGAATGGTGAAAGTAGAGAATGACTAAAAAGTAGTTGCCAGGATATCTAATCCAGGTAACTTGGATACTGGAGATTGATTAATTTGCAGGGGAATTATATGACCTTGGGCATGTAGCAACAGAGACTTTAAGTTGGAATATGACAAATGACAGGAAATGTAGAGTTGAAAATTAAATCCTGAAAAATTAGATTATAAATTTGAGTCTCAGTGTTAAAGTAAGACTTGAAACCACTGATGAATATAGATTAAGCAACCAAAGGAAAATCCCCAGGAACTTAGTGGTAAAGTCACAGGAGAGAATGCAGGCAGAGACAACTGAGGACAGCATTCCAAAACACAGTAGCGATCCCTTTGTTTCTGGGTAACAATTGCAAACTTCCTCACAACCAAATTTTCAGCATTACTATAGTTTTTTGACAACTCTAATTGGATTTATAAGTACCACTCAATTATTTGGCTTCCAGAAGAAGATGAATGACTGACAGTGTTGGAGACGTAAACTAGCTATTAGCCTAATCATTCATGTTTGGATCATTTCATTAAGAGTTCCAGTTGTAGTATGGCCCACAAGTAGTTTATCTAATTATATTTTAGTTTTACTAATAAAGTGCCTAAATATATTAAAATCCCTTGAGAGAGGACAAAACACAATTATTGGTCATACTAACTCTGGATACCTCTATAACCCACATAAATATAAGAACAAAGAATAGAGGTTATCACTAGACCTTTGTGCTTTAATGTATAAACATATCATATTGTAAAAAGTTTACTAAATATATGATAATTAATATGTTTATATTTATTTATAAATAATACCCTAAACATGTATAGCTTAATAAAATCAATAAAAAAAGTGTTCAGTTTCCTCAGCCATTAGAGAAATACAAATTAAAACTACTTTATGATTATATTTTAACTCTGTCATAATAGCTCACCAAGAAAACGACAGTAAATTCTGGTGAAGTTTTGAGGAAGAGGAACATTTACTCATCATGTTGGTGGAGTTGTAAATTGGTGGAACCACTTGGAAATTACCGTGGATTATTCACCAAAAGCTAAAAATATATTGCCATATGACTCTGCTATACCATACCTGGAAATATTCCCAAAGGCCTCTAGATCCTACTCGGGGAGACACATGCCCAGTCAGGTCCGTTGCTACTTTGTTTACAATAGGCAGGAAGTGCAACCAGCCTAGATGTTCATTGCCTTCTGAATGACTAATATACTTGTTCATATACACAGGGAAATTTTATTCACTTATTAAAAGCTGAAATTTATAGGAAAACAGAAGAAACTAGAAAAGTTATACTGTGAGATAACCCAGATGTAGGTAGATGGTGCTATATGATCTATATCATGTGTGAATTCTAGCTAGGAATTTTTAAACTAATATTTGTAATGTATAGTGCTTATATATCATGAAGCTAGAAATGGTACATTGCATTGAAAGGAACAAATGAAGTCTTATGGGAGGGAGATAGTAGAACACCTGAAATTTTAAAAATCTGAGATTGAAAAAGTTTAAGATGGTATGGGGATGGAGGAATGTAGACAGTAAAGGAAGGGGAAATTAACTAAAACAAAAGAGTATGAAAGAATCCTGTAAAGACCTCTACTTTCTAAGTTTATTAAAATACCATTATCATCACCACCACCATCATCAAATGGTTAAAGGTATGATGCATGGATGAATGCTGCTATTCTTAGAAGACATAGACTATTAAGCAAAAATTCTAGAATTAGGTGAGGATATCACTCTATAATTATTGATCAGTGAGGTCCTAGAAGACCCCTAACATTACAGATCATTGACACTACTCTTGGATATCCACAAGAAAGAGACTTGAAGACCTTAATGCTCAAGACATTACATATTTTGTCTGTAGGACAGTGTTAAAATACCTTGCAAGAGGCCTGAAGTTACCTCCCTGTTGGGTAATTTAAAGTGCTGGGAAGTTGTGTGATAGATACTGGGAGACAAAAGCCTTCAACATTCTATCCAGATGTGGAGTCCACAACGTATAATAATGACTTACCTGACTCATGTCCACTGGGCGATATTGGAATGACAATTACAAAGACAACCGAAAACTTTACTTACATAAAAAATATTTATTTTAATAAATATCATGTAATTTTTTGAGAAGTTTATGAACTGTATTTGATCACACCTTACTTACCATTAAGATATTAATTCTGTGGTCAATGCTGCATTGAAATATATGTGTACTGATTTTTTTGTAAAATGTATATGGATTCAGAGAACTAAGAAATATTAACTTTGTGAATAAATATTAAAAATAAAAAATAATAATAATTGCAGTGATAGTAAACCTTTAAGTCAACGTGGAGACATTTATACTCCAAGAACATAATAAGTATCTTACATTTTTTGTTTAAGGTGAATAAAACCATGAAGTTATCAGAAAACTGATGACAATACTTAACATGTATAATAGAAATAAACACAAATTGTACAACACAGGTTATTGAAGAAGAAAAGCATAATATATGTATATAATATATATGCATTGGTTTCATACACATGCACACACACATGTGCATATACATATACAATGGCTTTATATGGAAGCTACATGTTTATATACAGCTAATTCTCATTGTTCTCCAATACTCATATGCTGTAATGTTATTCTGTTGCTGAATTAGAGAAACCAACCCATTGCTTCTAGAAGAAAACACATGGTTAGTTTTTATGATTCTCTGATAATGTTTCAATCAATTTATCAATATACAGGCTTTGAAATCCATCCAAAAAACTGACAAATGAGGCACAAAGACCTCAGAAAAATGTTAGTTTACTAATGTGAGTGCTGAACAAGAAGGGAGACACTGTACAATGTGAAAGAAACAGGCTACTTACATAATTTTTAATCTTTTGTAAGTGTGCTTTAATTTCAAGATTATAATAATAATTGGAATAAGAAAACAGTCTTCATGACAAAACACTATGATACATGAACAAGATTTTTGAAGTGGAAGGGAAAATCCACCCTCAGACTGCTCCCCAAAGGAAAAACCAGTTCTTGGAATTTTAAATGCTATACATAATGTAAAAGGAAAATTCAATTTTGAGCTAGAAAATGAAGCAAAAGAACTCTGCTAAAAAAAAAAAAGAAAGAGAAGAGATGGAACCTGAGATAAAAATGATTTAAGAGAGTGAAGGAAAAGACCCAGAAGGCCCAAAAGCAGAATTCCTTTCATCTATAAGGGGAAAAATGTAAAGTTGACTGATAAAAATAATGGAAAACTTTTTAGTGGAAATGTTTGCATCTAGAAATTCTTTCAGAATATAGAATAGGAGAAGAAATTAAACCCATACAAAGAAACACCATTGGGAAATACCAGAATACTAAAGATGGCAAAATAATTTTTTCAAACTTCCAGATAGATGAAGCAGTGTAATACCCACATATATGTATGTATGACCAATAAGCACCCAAATAAAGCACAATAATCCATTAATATTTAGTGTATGTATACATATCTGCTTTTCAAGTGTCAAGATGAAATCTAACATTTCAAGATCAAACTGAAAGCAAGAAGCCAATGGGTTTTCTTTAATGAAATTTCTTTAAATTTTCTTTGCAAAAAGACTTCCGTGCTGCAATTCTATATCTAGCTAAACTATCAATAATTTGTAAGGATAAAACTGAGGACAGTTGCAAACAAGCACTAGTGTGCCATTCCAACACATCGGAGGAAGCGATTAGTCACTTTACACCCACAGAAAAGATTTCAAGTTTCCAAAGTTGAAGAACAGAGGATTAAGAGAAAGGACAATAATGAACATGGGAATTTCCAGGGTGATATAATGTCATAGGCAAAGGCAGTCCAGACTCAAACACTGTGATTCAAAAAAAAAGTCAGGCATGTTGAGTTATGTTATTACCATAATTTAGTACAATGGCATGTTTTTCTTCTTGCATAATGGGTAAATGAGTTGGTGCTTCAAAACAAAGAAGTGCATCATTAGGGAGAAATGTAGGATACGGGGGAAGCCAAACAATGATGTAAACAGAGGGAATTTTAAGGATGATCAACTGAGGAAAATTCCAAGATGACAGTTATAGGACAAGTTTAAAGCTGGGTCAAAAGATAAGCAACCAAAACAAAACAAGAAACTACAAAGGAATTGAAGGATTATGTCTTTATCTTCTGAAAATTAATCTGATAACCTTTTGGAAGAAATCTTAAAATACAGGAATGCCTATAAAGAAAACTAAGTACTAAAAACGGCATGTTTCAACTTTAGTAAAATGAAAGGAGGGAGAGACAGAATCATTGCACATATAGTCCCTTCACTGTGAATAAGGTTTCATTGGCAAAATAATTTTATCCCTCAACATTGATTCAGCCTCAAGATTACAACGTGTGAGCATGGGAGACAATATGTGAAGGAGAGGTTGCTTTTTGGAGAGTCAAAACATAGTCCACCAGTGCAGGATAATAGTCTGAAATATGAAAAATATGAATATTCATAAATGCTGAAAGCAAAGGCAAAAACATTAAGAGTCCAAAGAGGTTGAAAGTGCCTCTGTCAGGGTATAACAGAGCAACTTTTCTGGATGTATTCTGCAGCAATTCGGACCTCCAACGTTTCTGGCTAAGAATATCCTTCACTTAACAAGAATTATGATTTGTAAGAAATCTCTATGCTTTTCGTAAGTGTTTTAAGTGTAATTTACCTTTAAAACTTTGCTACAATTATTATTAAGTGAAGCAATTAAGAGTGAACTTGAAAATATTGACCAGTACACACTCTTCCAGCAAAGTCATCATTTTTGATTCCCAGGCAGGCAACCATGGAGGTCTTGTGTCAGGGTGCTCTTCTGGTCCAGTGCTTTTGACCATGTGTATTGCTTACTTTCCAGGTACTGCAGTTGTACCTCCACCAGGGTCTAACAAAGTAAGTTTTCTGGAACTGGACTGAAGCTACCCAGACCTCCCAGAATTCTGGCTGAGAATATCCTCCATTTAACAAAGAATTATGACTAGGATTGTATTGCAATAAGTTAACCTTTCGTTTAATTTAATTCTCGATGTTGGATTGGTACTGAAATCTATTTATGGGCTTTTTCCTTTTTCTCCTCTTCCAGGAACATTATCTGGCATTCTAAACTTGGGGAAAGTCTGTATAAGGAACCTCTAAATCTTGGCAGAAAGTATAAATTTTTAGAGATCTCATGAGTAAGACCAAGCTGTGGGATGTCTCAGAATTGACCTTCAAGATCATCTTTTCCAACCCCCTCCTTTTACATACTAAAGGAAAATGCAGCCAAAAAAGGCTGAGTGATTTATCCAAGGCTATACAGCTTATTAATGGCACAGAGAGGATGAGAATTCAATTGTCCTTACTTCTAGCTCAAAAGATTTTTTTTTCTCCATTACACTAGACTACACTGCAGCAAACTCTAATGGAACACATATCATAGCAGACACTAACTAACCTCTTAGCCCCGTTCATGCCCATCTTTTAGCACCCCATACGCTATTATCTGATTCTACAGCACACTTCGCTGGCCCTCACCACCGCACTGTGTCACACTTTGCCACCCGATATCATCGCCCTCTAGACTGCACAGCATATCCACTATAACATTACCACATAAGTAACCTGGAAGGAATTAAAGTTTCTAATTTACATTTAATCAACAGAATCCCAGTAATGTCTTCCCTGTGAATCCAGCTGCAACTCTTGATCAGAGGTCATTTCTGTCCGTGCCCACATTTCCGAAGCTTCTCAGTAATCTTGAGACTCAATCATCTTGTGTGTACCATGAAGCCACAGTTTCTCCTGGTTTTCAGCCTCGAGGAGGATAATAATCCAGAGATACTTATTAAGAGCTGATCTCTGGCCCCTCCATTGTTTTCTCTAAATTTGCAAGGAGCTTCCCTTTGAAGTCAGAATTCCATGGATGGTTCTGCTCTGTTTTCTGTGTGCTGTGGCCTGGAAGACTGATGGAATTTAGTATCTTTTCTAGTGCACCGAGGAAACCCTCAGCTGGGCCTTAAGTGAGAAGACCTTTACCTTTCTCTCATTAGCACTGTTCTCTAAGAATCAGGGTTGTTATCAATTACCAGAACTTAAAAACATTATTCTCACCCCTTACTACTAGTAATTACTATTGCCTCAACAGCCACAACCATGGCAGCACCACCTTTCAGAGAATGCTGGAGTTTTCAAATTAACATGTAGCTACGGTGTAGGCCAATGAAGTCAGATCGGGATTTATCATCACTAGTTGGTGGCCTGAGAATCAGTTCCCTCACTTATGAAATGCAGATAAAAGGATGAAATCTATCCTATTGGATTATCTTATTAAAAAAATCATTTGGCATATAGTAAATGCTGAAAGTGTCAGAGAGAATTTATTCCAATGCCTCCTTTAAAAGTCTTTTTAACATTATCTGTATAAATAACTTGTCCACAAATTCCCAGCTAAATGGAGTGGGCTTAAGACCAGAAGCCTGTGTCCTTACCCAATTTGCATATTCTGCCTTTTAGATAAGCAAGTCCCTACTCAGGCTGATTTTCTGAGCAATTCTCTGCCCACCTGTTGGGTGGATCCAGCTTGGATTCCCCCTAGTGCCAGGCGGCTGCCTGAATCGTGACGAGAACATGTTGATCACTGTTGGACCTGTGCCTAGCCCACCCAGCAGAAACTTCCCCGCCAGCCTCTGCAGCAAGGACAGCTCTCTGCTCAGTTCCAACCTATAGAGCTTGTCTGCTGCCAGCTCTCCTCCTTGGACCAGGCCTGTGTGTCTGCAGGTAGGCTGTTATGACTCATGAGAGAATTCAGAGTTCCTATGGTTCTTTGCCTAATGTCTTCTGCAGGGTCAACCACATAATGGAAGGGGATAGGGGAAGGAAGGAAGGAGGAAAAGAGAGTTTGTGTTTACCAGCAGCTTGACGAAGCCAACAGGAAATGGCTCAGAGCAGACCAGCCATCAGACTGTCCTAAGTAAGAGGGAATGATGAAGGCTTTGAGTGACTAAAGAGTTAATCATGACCCAGCTGCGAGTTTATGGACCAGTTTCCTGCTTGAGTTTTGGAGAATTCCCTCTCTTTCACTGCAGCACATCCTCTTCTGTGCCTGTGTCTATTTTAATATCCTGGAATGCAAGGCTTTACCCACTATGCTCTTTAACTGTGGGTTTTTCCGACCCTCGGGGTAGATTTATACTTCTTGCTGAATGATTATTCAGTGAGTCTTCACTAAGGGATGTTCTGTTCCAAGAATGACACATTTCTTTGGGGATGACTTTCTGCCTAACAGAGGTGGGTGGGAGGTCAGGGGAAGCCCCTACCCAGGAGAAAATAGCTTCTTTGTGTGCTGGAAGAAAAACACTCAGATGATGAACAGCCTGATTTGGGGGCTGTGTGTGGGTGAGCCACTCCAGTGAAGCTGTCCTCAGCACTCCCTCAGAAGAAGAGCTGATGGATTTAACGAGCAGAATTCTGACAAGCTTTAAAGCCAAAGACAGCTAAGGAAGGAATAGCATGAATCCTTAACAGTTATGAAATCTATTTCATTGGAAGGAAATAATATATACATACACCTTCATAGTATATTTTATCCAGATCTGGATAACATTGCAATTTGCATACATGATCCTTTCCAAGAGATGCTACCTGAATGCAGAAGGCCATGGTCAAATCCTGCTAGAAATATCCTCTTCTAGAGTTCCACCGTGGCTGTTCACAAGGATGCTGGAGTATTAAAGACTCTAAGAAATGCTACAATGAGAGCATTTCCTACTTTATTAGTATCAGTAGTCCAAATGCAAACATGACCTCCTTCTCTCCTCCTCAACACTTATAGATGTCCCCAGGTTAAAGCTCCATGGGTCATAGCTGATGTGCTCTAACGTAAGGGGCACTTTGGCATATACCAATGCCTAAATGCTTTGTTGTTATTTATAAGATGCATTAAGATACTCGATGGTGCTCCTTATAGCATCCTAAATGATCCTAAAACTGTACTTTCGAGGTGGTGGTGGGGGGTGTGATTTGAGGAACTGCTGTCACTAAAATCTATGTCTGTTGAAAGAGGAAAGTGAATTATGTCAAGTCATTATTGAGTCAATAGCAAAATATCTGTGTGTTAAAATATTCATTTTAAAGGTTTCTTTTTCACTTTCTAAGTACATTGTTATAGCAAACTCTGGGCTGTACCCCCAACTCTACCTTTTCTGTACTGCATTCCACATTACTAGAAAACATACCTTTCTAAATTCCATGATAAAAATGTTCTATTTTGATTTTACCAATGCACAAGATTTTTAGGTCCTTCTTGTCCCATGGCAACTGTTTAAAGTATTTAACTTTCTCCCTGATGCTAACCCATAATTTCTCAAGACCCCAAATAATTAATTTCTCTTATAGAAATTAGTGTAGATGTGCAAAGTCAATTAGAAGAAAATACTATAAGGATTTCCAGTCACATCATTAGTTCACAAAATATCCTGAACTATTTAAAATATTCCTGCATATGATTTCACATGGCCCAGTTTAACAATGTCCCCCCTCCTCACTTTGATAAGGCAATTGCTTTGTACTGATGACTCTCAATAACACTGAGAAAGAGCATATCCCAGCAGAGATAGACAGTTTCGCTTCTACTGACTTCCTCATCCACAGAACACAAGCAAGTCTCATATTTTTTCTATGATGACAACGGATAAGACCAAAATTGCAACTTGTTTCTAATAATGTATTAGATGTCTTACATTTTAGAATGACTGTGGGCACAATAGAATTAACCAGTTTCTGCTTGTCTAGACTGTTTTGTCGGTTTTTCTGTTCCTATGCTCTATCATGAAATAAAACTCTGCCTTCACTGGTAATGTCATCCACTAGAAAGGGAAAAAGAATGGCTTAGGTAACATAGAATTCCACTAAATGGTACTTTCCAGAATAATGATAAATGATATTATCTAAAGACACAGGAACGCATATCCTGAGCCCATTGAGTTTCCACACCTGCTAGAGCCTTCTATGCATTCCCTATCCTTTTCTGAAGGTGTAAACCATGACTCCTTTCTGCACGAAAAATAACCATTACATGATATGGGATTGAGCCTTTGCTAAACAGTGATGTTAGACCTACCCTTCAGAGAGGGAGGTGAAACAGCTGTATTTCACCATAAAGTAAAACACTGTGGATCATGAAATGTCAGTCCTGGCCTCGCTTTTGTCTACATTAACACTGTTAATTACATAGTTAATTAGTTTGAATAACTATTACAAAACTTTGGGTAACTGACATGTCATTATAATGGCAATTCATAGATTCTGTCCAACCGCCTTACACAAAGCAAGCATTTCAAAGCAGGAATATATTTGTCTAACAACAGCTCTTCATGCGTCCCACATTTTCCACTGAGGCTGGGAAGATGAAGAATGTGCAGACTTCACTGACTCAAAAGAAATTCAAGTATTCAGAGCTTGTAAAAAGTCTGCATGCATGTTAAGAATAGAATGAACAAATGTTTTCTTTTTAATAAAACCAGAATTTTTCTCATGCTACATACATCTTGACACTGATTAATAATACTGATTGCCGTTGTAAATTAGGAGGAAGTCTACAATAGCCTAGTAAGTTTTCATGACCTATAAAACTCTTTTCCATTGAAAATAATTTACCCAGTGTTCTCTCTGTCTTCATTCAGTATTCAGAAACCTACAGAGAGAGCTGGAAATGAGGCAGGCAGAGGACAGCCACTGTTCTTGTCAGCTCAGCTACCTTCAGCACGCAATCAACAGATTGCTAGAGAGCAAAGCCCCTGATGTTTGTTCCTGGTGATGAGTAGAGAGATACTTTGGTCTCCCAAAGGTATCACAAGCTATCCGATCCATCATTAGGTCAAAGTATATGGAAAACATAGCAACAAGAAAAATGATGCCTAGTACTTTTAGACTGAGAATTTGTATGCTTTGAGTTACTAAATGCCTTACCTTCCAAATTAGTCTAGCTTTAAGAGAAGGTGCCGTTCATGCTTAATGCTGAAAGGATGTATAAATAAAGACACTATATGTACGTTGTGACTTAGAATGTAACTTACAAAGATATTTTGAGGACATTTAAAAGGAAGCTTTGGATACCGTAAGAGGTTCAAAAACAAAATGAATCCTTAGAAGGATTCATCAGTATCAGATATTAAAAGTTCCCATCATCCCTTGATCTCCAGACAGTCTTGAGAAAGACAGCCCAGGGAAAAGTACTCGGCGTTCACGAGCCCAAAGCTGCCTGGCTCTTCTACACGTGTTAGAGGGGGAGCCCGACTTTGCCTCCACCAGGCCCATCCTCTCCTCCCAACCATGATTAGTCACTCGGTGTTTAAAACTGAAACGTTCATTTTAAATACTACAAAAATGTGGCACAGAGCACAGGCAAGGCATCTGTTCCAGCAAAATGTTATGTTTTGATCATTTTCAAAAATGATTTTTCTGTTTTTAAAGAAAGTGTGTGGACACGGCGATGAGTCAGTCAGTCTGAGGGGTACTGTATGCTGGGTTATTTTGAAAGCTGCAAAATTTAAAAATACAAGGAAAAAAATAATTTTCCTTAAATATTATTTCAATTTTATTCTTTGACTTAGTATTTTTTTCTTTTTTTAATCTCTCCATAGCATCAAACTCATTGCCAGAGTAAAAATGTACCATCCCTGAAGCATCTTCATCATTTGGAACCCACAATGTGGGTCTCCAGTGCTGTTTGTAGGTATATTTGTGGACTTTAGTGTTCTATAAGAGAAAGAATCTTATATAAAATTGGTTTATTTGGATAAACAGCTGTGTTTCTATTTAAACCAGTATTAGGTCACTTAATATTTCCAAAATTCAATCTGTTTCCTCGCTATGGCTTCTACCTCTTAAAACTACATCTTTTACTTAAGTAAGATTTTGGAAAACAATGTATCAAAACATCACTATTTTATATTCTGGCTTATATACCCTTTCATTTTCTAAAATGAACTGCAGTTGGTTTCTTAACATTGGTTAATATCTTCCCAAGATGTGGGTTTTCTCCAGAATTAGAATAGTTGTAAACTTGCTGTCATATGCAATAAAGCTAGATTTTGGTAGCATTTCGCTTCAGCTTTTAATCTAATCTACCTCCCTTTAGTCTTGCAGTATTCCCTTAGTGTGGATTCTCAAAAGTAAACTGTATTAACTGGTCTCTGTAAATATGAATGTGTAGTTTTGTTTCATTTGGCTACTTCCATGCACCACTAAGAAAGAACACCATATTCCAATAGAAAATGGAGATCAACTTGCTGAGATTTCTGAAGCAAATCACCTGGAATTGGGTATCTCTGTCTTTATCTGGAAAGACAAAAATTATAATCATCTTCTCTTCCATGTTTTACTGAATTCTGAGATATCAGAAATGATTTGCATTTGCACAGCACTTATGAGTTAGAGTTTATAATTCCACCATATTGATTGAAAGAGATCAGAACAGCCATCCCACCAACTATTTTCATGTTGATCTGTTCATTTTGGCCATTCAAAGCAGCACAATCAATTGGGCTAACCATTTGAGATACAAATTGGCTAGTAGGAAAGCCAAAACACCAGATTGGCTTCTTTTTTTAATTGGTGTTTTTCACGATATGAAAATATTGGGTGAAAATGGAAAAACTGAGTCAAGGATCCAGATGTTTGATCTGCCTGTTGCCAAATAGCCACACATTTTGTAGCATTCACATTTGCAACTGAATTTCTCAGTTTTCACCAGAAAGCCTGTCATCATATAGATATAGTCTCAGAGGAACTGTAAACATGAAACTGATATGGTCCCAAGAAAAGGATCTCTTTTACCCAAGATGACAGTTGCTTGTGCATCTGCTGTTTTCTTTTCACTAGGCAGCTTCCTGGACAGAAAGGGGACAGCGTCCATTGTTCAAAAATTCTATAGCATTCTCTTTATCTACACTCAATTCTACCTTGGAAGAAGTTGAATAATAGTCATGACAAGGACAGCTTCTTTCCTAAACTGATCCACTAAGTAGCTCGGATATAGATTCAAAAGCTTGCAGTCCCTGCAAGACTGGCAAGGTATGATTCAGACTCAGGTCTTTTGCATTGACAGTTTCATTACACTCTAACCAGGAATCCTTCTTGGCATTGGGTGGTGTGTGCAGTGCTCTACCGTGTATCTTAAATCTACCTGGTAATAAAGGGCATATGTCAAATGAGCTCATCAAAAAATAAATAAATAAATAAATAAATAAATAATATTACCACTGAAGCAGAGGCTGAGATTAAAGTCTTTAAATTAGATATACTGCCATTTACCTGCATTTTGGTAACTGGTATTTGTTTACTTGGCTTCTTCTGCATCCAGGCACACATTAATTCAAAGCCACAATCACAGTGTGTATTAGCTGTATTTTTTCTTTTCTTCTGCTTGGATTCACTCCTCTTGAAATATCACATTTTAATTATGTGCATAGCAATGATTTCATTGCTTCTTAACTCAGCAGCCAACTCATTTTCCCCCGATGGTGTGATGACCTGTCCTGTGGGAGAAATCCATCTGTGGATATTCTTTAAGCCTTATCTACACAAGGAACAGGTTTTATATTTTGAAACCATCTTTCCTCATTTCACTACTTAGTGCTTGCCTAGAAAGGCAAAATGAGGGAAGCAGGAGAAAAGCTCTGCAGTCAATAAGCGTTTCAAGCAAGAGCAACAAGCAAATACACCAGTATAAACAGCATAGCCTAATATTTGCCAAAGACAGAACATATTTTTACATGTGGTTATCACTTCTCATTATAAAACACATGTATACAATCATTTATCATATATATTCACATACACATAGAATTTGCAGAGCCTTCTGTATATAACATTATAAATGCAGTTGTATTTTCTCTGGAGTTACATGTGAAAAAAATAAAGAAATATTTGGCTGTTGAAAAATGTGTGAATATGAGGCAAAACTCTTCTTATAGTCTGATTTTCTATCTAGTGCTATTGATAGATTAGACAGGGAAGTGATTCTACCTAATCTGGCATGAATCCTGGCTTGACAGTAAATATGCAATGACATGTGCTTAATATTCTTAAAGGAAGTTTGCATTGTCAGCTTTTGCAAGTAATCAGGGGATCCTTATTACCCATCATGGGTTTTCTTTTTCTTTTTTCTAGGAGGAAAATTTGCTCCAGAAATAATGCAGTATTCATTTGCAGAACGTTTGCTCATCCATGTAGTTCTTGAATGTTCTAACATAGGTAGCAGGGTTTCACTGGTATAGCCCACTTTAAGGGGGGGATTAATATATAATGATGTAACATTTCAGATTTGTATACAGAGGAAATACCATTTTTTTCTGCTTAGAACACAGCTAGTAAAGGACTGAAAAAAGCACCCTTCTCAATCTATAGGGGAGACATATTTCTACAGGGAAAATAATCCACCTACAAACAGTAGCTTATTAAACAACTAGGTAGAGAGCCAATCAAACACACAGCTTTGTTGACGCTAAGCACTGTCAATTAGCAAATCCCTAGCATGCTGGCTTCGTTGCTTAAAATTTATTGTGATAAACAATAAGGGTTTGATTTTTCTCTTTCTGATCCCAAGCTCAAAACTCCCAAGAAGGGGCCTTGTTAGTAGAATTTTGAGAAAGACCCTTAGCTTTTTTACTCAAGGGTAAGCAGTTATGGGGAAGGACATAAACATCTCCTCTCCGTGGATTAAAGCTTCTTCCCAAGGAGCAGTGATGGCAGGTGAAGGGACTATGAATCCTGAGGGTAAAGTGGAGAGAGCATTTCCCAGCAGAAATTTGTATGCCAGCCTACCCTAGTCCAGATGATAGCACCTCCTTTCTATATCTTGCGTCCACAACGCACAGTCTTACAGCAGTCAGACACGTGCCTACATTTTGGGTAGCAACAAGTTGTCAGATGTAACAACTTGCATAGATTATTTGAATAACTGGCTAGTCCTACAAATAGTGGATTTTGCAATAACTTGCTTTTATATTTTTTTCTAATAAATATTATTGTGTAAATTTTTTCATACTGGTTAAGATTATCAAGAAGTCAGTATTTGGTAATAAATCTCAAACAATCATGATCTTTCAGTCACTATTTCTGGACCGCTCTGACATTCTATAGGGCAGAACTGTAAATTTATTTGAAAATAAATGAGTATTAAATCTGAGTTCTAGAAACTACCTTTTAAGTTTGAAAAATATTCTATGTAATCCACACAATAACTTTGATCTGTATGCAATCATTCATTCTTTATAGAGGAGGAATTTAAGGCTAAGAGAGAACAGCAGTTTATCAAGACTGATGAAACTAATGTAATAGTTTTGGGATTATGGACTCAATTGCATTTTTAAGGGGTCTCCTTATGAGCTCTGTGAAGTGGTGGGCTGAGCTGATACTCAGGGGCTACTGCCTGTGCTAGTCACCTGACCTCCTGCATTTGAGTACACCTTGATCCCTGCCTCTCACCAGGCAGTAATCCTGTTCTCAAACCAGTGTTCCTGAAAGAGTTTCCTTGATACTTTCTTTAAAATAAATGCAATCAATAGTTTCAGCATTTCTGCTTTTGTTTGCTAGGTACCAAGAGCTCCCTCTGCCCAGTGGCGACTATCAGACTTATCTCAAGCCATGCCAAATGTCCCCTGGATGGGAAGATTTCCTTCAGTTGAAAACTACGATTTTAAACCCACTTATTTCATATCTAATACAAAAGCCAGTAGTTCTGGTAGCAGTTTTAAAACATTCCAAATATTTTTAATAATTGGAACCAGAACATCATGACATATAAAGTAGAAGATGTTGGTAAAGTCTATTGTTTCACCGAAACCATATTCAGGTTCCACACTTTTCAAAACTTCAAAATGTTAAACCAAACACCGAGCAATCATCTCAAGAATTAAGAGATTTACTTTTCATCTGTGGTACTTGATGCATATAGGTACTAATAGGTAGGCTTGTACAAAACGTCCAAGCAGATTATTGGTAGAGGGAATGTGGCAAAGTGACTGACATTACCGTTCTATTTGCCCACGGATCACAAACCAAGATCACAGATCACAAATCAAGACCACAGATCACAAACCAAGATGGCTCAGGCTGAGAGAGTCCTTGCTACCAACCTGAAAACATGAGTCAGATTCCTGGAGCGC
Organism: Microtus pennsylvanicus; assembly: GCF_037038515.1. Lineage (NCBI taxonomy): Eukaryota > Metazoa > Chordata > Mammalia > Rodentia > Cricetidae > Microtus > Microtus pennsylvanicus. The sequence goes on from NC_134582.1 coordinate 111,210,954, forward strand.
ACTCCAGCCAATTATCCTCTGACTTTTATATGCATCCCAAGGCACGTGTGTGTAAACACAAGCATAGAATAAATAGATAATAAAGTAAACAGAATAAAGAAAAACTAAGTTTTAAGGTTGGGGAATTATGGGTGCCAGTTCTACATTCTAATCCTTGAAAGCAGAAAATACCCATACATAATGTGTTAACTTTTCATTTCCGTAGCAAAATGCCTCCAACTCTTTAGCTAATATCAATAAAGTTCATCTTTGTCTTTGTCAGTTTATCTATGTCTAAGTATAGAACCTATATTTAGTGTGCCCATGTGTTTACTTGAATGCCTTTCCCTAGCTCATGGGATCATTGCCACATGCTGAGAATAGCTGTCACCTGGAAATCTGAATATTGCCCCTATGTGTTCTGACTTTATTTTGCCATGCCCTTATAGCTGGTGTTGGTAAGGGTTGGGCTTCAGTTTCATTCACCTTAAATACTGGGTGCTCTTGTCATCTTGTCATCATGTCCTATTTTTCTTTCCTGAGGGATTTTGAGCTCCCTTGCGGTGAACTTGAGAGTCATTGAATTACTGACAATAAGAAAACTCTTGATGTATGGATAGCTAATAATAATTACTTTTACTTTGGTAGCAGAAAGAAAGAATGGGAGCGAGATTTTATGACTGCATAGTGAACTGAATCATGAGAATCGAGTAAATATGGGGTTTGTCTAGGTAAGCTGACAGTGGCCCAGCTGGGCCTCTGTGTCAACCTGCTCTCCTCATTCTATCTGTCCCTGGCATGATGCTTGGTATGCATACTAACATGCTTCCTGTATCATATCCTATCAACCTTTCCCTCCCTCCAGTCCATGTTTTTCTGAAGCTAATATTTGTCTTTCATTGTAATTTAATTCAAATTTCTCATGGTGAGATAGCATCTTCCACAAAGCCAAATCATTCCCTAGGGTGTCTGAGCAGTAGCAATACTATTGCTTAAACTCACCTTTTGGGAACACCGTGTCTATTGGATTTCTTTTCTAACATATTATTTTTATTGATTATTTGGGAATTTCACATCATTCCTCTCCGATCACATCTGAGTAATAAGAAAGAAAATTAGGAGTTACTAGGATTTTGTACAAGTTTGTGTTTCTTAAAAATAGACATCTATAAAAACATCAGAGTCTATGTATGAGAAAAATCTCACATATCTCACAGAATCACATTGGTTTAAAACTGAGGAGATTACATGAACTACAGTAATATAAGCAAGAAGGTAGTTTAGGTTGTCAGTCATTGATCCAGGGTGGTTTTGTAAATGTGATAAGGAGCATATAGATTGTAAAATTGTCTTGAGGTGCAGATGATAGCATTTATGGGCTGAGGAAGAAAAAGACCCTGACTTTGCATTTTGAAATGTACAGAGAATAAAGATGTATTAACTGAGCTGTAACTGTGTTTGGGGAAGATGATTAGACCTTTTATTATAGAGATGGTGTAATAGTATAATTGAAGATTTGAAATTGAGAAGAGCTTACAAACACAGGGATCTATTTTCCTAATAAGTGTATGAATAATTTTGAAAATCATGCAAATGGATATGATCATTAAAAATCTGGGTTCATAAAACAAGAGAACATTGAGCCCTAGATATTCCAAAGTCCGTCAGTAAAGCCAATGGAGAGAATATACAGGAGCAACTGGCATTGCCAAGGGAACAAAATCAGATATGGCTTCATAAAGGTCAAGTAAAGAAGACCTAATACTTGTATCTAGTAATGGCACAGACTGCAGGTATTCATTTTCTTATGATATTGTTCAATTTCACTAATTGCTTTAAATGATTATTAATAGCACCTTTGTTCATTATCTTGAGTGAAGTAACAAACCTACTGGTAGATCAATTTAATGGAAATTGGCCATTATAATTAGAAACACGCAAGTTTTTAATTGCTTTTGTGCAAATGGTCGTGGTAGAGAGCATGAAGGCAGCATTCAGAGTAGTGTGTGGGTAATTGTTACAGGTATTGGTGTCAGTGTCTACAAACACCTCAATCAGAGATTCACAACCAAAAGGTTGTGGTAGATTGCATGAAGGCAACATTCAGAGTAGTGTATGGGCAATTGTTACAGGTATTGGGGTCAGTGTCTACAAACACCTCAATCAAAGACTCAGAACCAAAAGGAAAGTTGTGACTGAATAGCGAATTGCCATTATTAAAGAGTGATAAAGGTTTTTTTAAAATATTTATTTGCTTGGGATATATGGGTCCCTTCATTTCTGTTTCAATTCCTCTTACTTTGTCTGTCCTCTGAGTGTTGAGCTTGATCAGATGATGATGTCCAATTTCTTACCACTGTGACATTTCTGAAAAAAAAATCACAGTTTATAGAAGGGAGTGTATTGGATCATATTTTCAGAGGTCTTAGTTCAGGATGGATGGACCCTGATGCTTTAGAGCCTATGGTACCATAGTATATCATGCAGAAATGTGTGTTGGAGAAAACATATTCATCTCATAGTGGTTGGGAAGCAAGTGGAGAAGGGAGAAGCCTGATCTCCTTTAAGGCAGCCTTTCTAGTGACCTAACTTCCTTCAGTAACCCTCATCTTTTATAAAATTGCAACATGTCCCAATAGCACCACAAGCTGATGGTTAGCCCTTTGGGGTTTGGGGGAGAATCATTTAAAACCAAGGTAAATGGAGTGGGGGTATTTTCCAGGCCCAAGCACTTAATGAAGATCTGTTAATACTTGATAGTTGCTGGGGAGGAATAGTTATTCTTTTATTGGAGGTGTCCGCACTTGTTGGTTTCCGGGGCTCCAGTGGAGAGGCTTTTACTCAAATACATATGGGTAGCACTAACTTCACTTGGTGCGTTATCAAAAAATCATGAAGCTAGAAGGCAGGTTTGGGGGAAAAGTATGTGGGAAAAATAGCAGAGGAAAGGGGTAGTAGATATGCTATTTCACTATATATAATGGAAAGCTCAAAACTAGAGGAACTCTATAATGAAACCAGAAGAGGTCCAGATTATAACACAGGGATGAGACTTAAGTATTATCTTTATTCCAAATTCTCCTTTTTGGTGACTTCACTGATCTTCAAGATTGCAAACAAAACTGATGTTAGAAACTCCCTAAGTCAAAAGATTTTTCTTTTGAACTGAAGACCTGCAAATGAAGCACCAACATCCAAACAGCTACCAGGATATACACACAACCAAGACCTTACACTTAACTTTTCCTGAACTCAATCTGTGAATTCTTGGTCACCAAATTTACTCCAACTCAGTGTCCTCTCTTTTGTATATGACACTTACCAACAGTTTCTCCAATTAGAAACTTAGAGGTAACTCTTGATATTTCTTTTCCTGCCAACTCTTCACATCTCACACCTTACAAATAGTATGTCAAAGTTACCTTAGAACACAGCTGTCTATAACCCTGCTTTTTGTGGGTTAGTATATAGTTATCGTCTTGTATCTTCTCTGAAAGCTCTAGTCCTAGGTTCAATGTTACCTATGTTCTGGTAGTTTTAGCCACGGAAGACAGTGCTAAGATACCATGGGAACGGAAGCAGAAATAGGATGTTTTAACCTCTAGGTCATTTCATTTTCTATATGCTTCTTCACTCTTTCCCTGGCAGTAACTGCACAGAGCAACCCTCCTTCCCTCCAGCTGAAGAAGATTGTTTCCTCACCACTCTGGAACAAACCAGATTCCCAGAAACATGCATGCTCTTCTGATTTCATCCTCTTCGTGATCATCTCCGAGGACAGCACTCTTTCTCCCCTGAGCCCTGCCTTCCCACCAGTCCTTTCAATCTTACCTTTCCTTCCTCTTACCCATTCACACCATTGTCAGAGTCATCTTTGAAAACCTTAAATCACCCTATTGAATGGCTTTCAGTCTATGTAAAAAGACAGACTTATCCATCAGGGTCACCCCAAGACACTGTGTACTTTGGCCTTTGTTCTTCTAATATCCTCTCACTCACTATACCCCTGTACGGTCTCCTTCAGACCTTACCCTCTCCCGGAGACTGTTGCTCAATACCACATTAAGGAGGGGGAGGGAAATGGGAGGCTGGGGGGAGGTGGAAACTTTTTTTTCTCATTTTCTCAATAAAAAAAAAAAGAAAAAAAAAGTATTCCTCTCCCTCTTTCCTTATTATTTTCTATTTTGGCTTTCTAGCTTTTAATTTGATGTAGTAAAATTTCTGGTTATGATTTATTTACATGGTTATTATTTTTTCCTCTTCTCCAAGAGCTCCAATAGGTCAGAGAACAAGGCTGTGATGTCTCTCATCACTTTAGAGTGCCAGCTTGACTTACAGGTTATATTCCCAGAGGATCGCATACGAGAGTTTGGAAATAATGAATGAGTGCATAACAATTACTCACACTGTTAGGTTACAATGACATTTTTCAGAGGTATAACTAACAACCAAATCAGCTGTGCACATCTGGGGTTATATCTGGTAGGTTACAATGACAATTTTCAGAGTTATAACTAACAGCAAAATCAGCTGTCCACATCTGGGGTTATATCTGTTAGGTTACAATGACAATTTTCAGAGGTATAAATAACAACCAAATCAGCTGTTCACATCTGGGGTTCTATCTGGCCTCAGCACGTGAACTAATTCGTAAAGCTAGAGAAGACCTAGTTTAAGGAGACAGAATTTTCACAATTAGAGATCCTTTCCCAGCCTCCTCCGTTTGGTTTGCCCTCCATTAGTCATTTTACTTCCCCTTCTCAGCTCTTTCCAGCATGCCATTTTCCAAAGGAAAATTCAAAGTTCTTAGCATGGCATGTACAGCATTTTCTTAAAAAAAAAATTCATATTCTGGAAGTGGGCAAGCAGTTTCTGCCCCACAACCTGTTTTCAGCACTGAGTTGACTTGGAAATACTATGGTCATGCAAGCACTCAGGCTTTTCAATCTATGTGATTGTCCACGCAGCTGTCTTCACTAATATGCTGACACAGGTCATGTGTTTCTGATCTGGTCGAAGCCACTCCTCTTCTAATGGGCATCCCCTAACTTTCACTAAGCAGTCCTCCCGTATTGACCCCTCTCCAAGTGTTTCTCTACTAGAAAAATTGCCTTACTCTACCTGCCCTCCGCTCTACAGGCTTACCGTGTATGAGAGTATGAACCGGAAGCACATTCTGTTCCCATTTGTATTCCAGAACACATGCAAGGTCTGAAAGGTACTTTGCAGGCTTGAGCTAAATGAATGATTGAATTTGCTCATTTGCACACTTTTAACATCTCAAGAAATGAATTTGCCACCATAAACTCCTATTTGTTTCTTTTCTGTGTTTAGTTGCCAAATTGCATTTCTTAGTGGGTTGTTCCCCATTCCTTCAACTCTTCCTTTTGTAGCTTTGGGCTCAGCTGAGGCCCATCTGCTCCCCCTGCCACCTGGCCTATTGATTCTGCCTCCTGTTCCCTTCTCCTTCAGTGGCAAATCGATCCCTAGAGCCTGATTTCTGCAGGGCCAGAGGATCTCTTTGGACTCTGCTCCTTCTTGGAGTTGGGGAGGGACAGGGTGGTCCTACCACTCTCACCCAAGTTCCCAGGGTGCTAAGAGCAGCTCCAGGCCTAGAGTGTTAATCCATTCCACCTCATCTCTGAGAGTGTAGTGGGAGGAGACATTCTGCAAATCAAAGAAATAATCAGAAACTCATTTGCATGCACTATTGATTCTGGCTCCAGGAAATGTTAATAGCAGAGAGAGTGGGGCCTTCATGTCTCTATATGCTGAAGTGCAACTCTATGCATTTGGAATCCTAGCCTGCCACTAGAGAATGAATGTCACTCGGTTAGTGGGAATATGTAAGTCAGAACTCTCCTGTGAGGACGAATGATGAAGCATTCCTAACCTTTCCTGATAAGACAGCCTCCCAGCTTCTTCAAAACCATTTGTCTTATAAGGACAGACATAAAGCAAGGCTGTTTTGTGTACGGCTATTGCACTCTTTCCATGATCAGCACTGAGAACTACCTGGTTTTTCCTTCCACAGTCCTCCCCTTTGACTGAAAGGACCAGGAGAAAGCCCTGCAACCCCGTGAGTCCGCCTGTTTGTTGAAATCAGTTCAAGATCATCCAGGTCTGCAAAACTCGGCTGAAGCAGCTTGTTGCATAATTTACCAGAGAAGAGAGGGCCATCTGGAGAGCCAATCTGGAGAACTCGAGCAAAGGCAGAGTCTTTTTTTTTCCCCCCTCTTAAGTTATCCTGATTGACTCCCTGCCTATATTAGGCCTCCACAATCCTTGGCTTGAATACTGAAATGTGATGGTCCAGGTCAAAGGCCTTGGCCTTTTGGTGTGGGACCAGGGCAGAGTACTACCTGGCCTACAAATGCTAGTAGCCCCACCTCCTGTAGCTGTGTAAGGTTCTCAGTCAACTCCCACATGTCTCATCCCATGACATTGTGGGGGCCTGTGTCATTCCAAAGGACAGCTGGTTTACACATATGCAGAGGAGGCAGCTACCCACAAAGGGATGTGGGAATGCTCTGCCAAAGGAAAAAATAAATAAATAAAAAAATATAAGGAAGAAGCATGCTTTAACCTTTAGTCAAGAAATAAGTCCCTGCTTCCTCCAAGACTTAAATCCTTTGTGTTACAGCAAGCTAATTCTTTTGAACGTGGCACCTGTAAATGATTCTGTAGGGATCTTATCAGAGCATAGCATTTTCGCAAATAGTCATGTGATGTTGGAAAGGCCACAAGGAGTTCCTACAGAATCGTCCCTCAATCCATCAAGCCTGGGGAGGAAGCTGAGAGAGCAGGGAGCAGGGAGATCTCTTTCAGCCAGTCCCTGCCTGCCTCTTGCACAACCCGACTCTGTTCCCTGCACCTGGCCTCCCTGGGGCTCCAGGTGCTGTCTCTGTACTGGCTCCAGTTGATCTGTGTGATTTCCTGAAATGTTCAGCAGCTTTCTGGGCTGGGAAGGAAACAGCACAGACATCAGTTTACATCTGCCACAGGTATGGGAGGAGAGGATGTGATAGGAATTTCCCAATCCTATTCTACTTACTGTTCTTAATTTGCCGGCTCGGATGGGACCATATTTAAATGCAGACAGTGTCTATTGTCCGATTAAGTCAGTTAAAAAAGAAATCAAATACTTTAGAGTCTAACATTAGGAATAGCATTCCAGGATTAATTTCTTACCAATATAGTAGAAATAATACTCACTAGATTAGATCTTTAGAAATCTGATGTAAATTTAAGTCCTGAAATACAATTCTACAGCCAATTAAAAAATGATCTGTTTTCCTTTTCCCCCTAATGTGGGTTAAATGGTTTCCTCAAACCAACCTTCCTGTTTCAGCAGTACAGAATCCCTTGCGGTGTGCCTGCAGCACACCACAGTTCTCTCTCCAAGGGCTCTGGCTCTGGAATGGGAAGACAGGCCTTCAGCTGCCTTTCTTGCCAAGCCCCGATCCTGGATGTGTAGCAGCGACGCTTTGTGCGGTTCAGCAGGGATGTCTACAGTGCTGCAAGCGGAACTCCCCTTCCTCGCTTGCTTCACGGCTATATTTTGGAATCACGTTGTTTTTTTAAAACCAATTGAGTATTGGCTCAAAAAGGGCAAACCTTGGAAGTTCAGATGATTAAATCTCTTCCTAATAAAATTGGAGTTTGAACGTTTCAAGGCATCGTATTCAAACTATCTTCATCTCTGGGGTCCTGCAAACCATAAGAAAATTGTCTTTCTTGCCATTTTCCTTGGGTTGTTACCTTCTGAGGAGACCATGCTGCTCACAGGCCTCAAGGTGTAGTTGTCTGGTAATGTGCTTTGAGAGCTAGACAGGTAATGACTGACTGTCTGAGAAAACATGAGCAATCGGTTGATCCTATGAGTCGGGCTTCACCGTGTCCTTTACCCTCTGTCCTGTGACAGGGACCCTCTGAAGAGGCTCATGAGCCCCCTTTCCACAAAATGTTCTTAAGTAAAGGTAGAAAAACGCACAGGACTTAAAGAAACCCAAGCAGGTTGATGTATAGTTTCCGCTAGGACAAAACATTTTTCTCTTGGAATTAAAAAATATCAAGAAAAGTAAAATTTGCTGTATTTTTATTATTAAAGTGCATGCTCATTTTGGTTAAGATGCAAAATTTTGGAATTATGATACACGTATAGGTTATTTTTCATATTTTTATTCAAATATGCCAATTGTATATAATGATGAGTTTCATTCTGACATTTTATTATGTACAAGAAAATGTTAACAAAAAGTGTCTATAGCTTCAATTTGAAAAGTATCTTTCAAACATTTACTTATCTCTAATGGGTGGTCAGGTTCAGGTTTTCTTTTTAAAAATAAATCTTAAAGCACAGTGTATAAAATGAATAGTGAGCACAAGCTTCAGGAACCTTCTACTTCACACATAGTCCTGGGGATTTTTAATTGGACAGAGCTCAGCCAAGCAGGAGAGCAGCACCAGAATCAGCCTTTTCATCTGGGGCGAGTTCTAAAAGCCTCTTGATATTTAGGTCCTGTTTTTGGGCCTCCTGCCCAGGAACCTCTAGAAACAGGGTTAAGGAATTTACACTTTTCAAGCCTTATGATGCTCAGCAACCACTGGTAACTGACCCGCACCCTCTTGATGCAGAGTGCTTCCAAAGGAGGCCTCTACTGGTTTCTTTCAAAGAACGCTTTAGTTTGCAGATTCAGCTCAAATGTCCTAACCCAGAATATCCCAAACTGGCATTGTCTTGAGCTATATGACTTGGACAGGGTATTTAAAGGACAGACACAATTTCACGTTACAAAATTAAAACAAAAAAAAATCCAACTCTCGATTCCTGCTTAGCTGTGTCCTCATCTGATAGCTTTCGATCTCCCTTGCCCATGTGCACAAAATGGGGGCAGGGACTCCAGCCTGTGGCTGGACCGAGTGAGAGCTCTATCGACAGGAGCCTGGGGGGGGGGGGGGAGGATTCTTGGAGTGACTCTCTGGATCTGGATCGTGGGCTTTTTCATCCTCGCGAAGTCAACGTGCTGCGCTTTATTCATTAGCACCTACAAGGGACTAATTGCCATCAGGCATGTAGGTGGAATTCCTGGCAGGGAGCAAGATATGGAATAGGTTTGATGACAACCAATGATCTGCCAAAGCCCTGTCAGAAGGAGAACAGAGCCTTGCTGTCACTCATCCACCCCTTTAAATTCAAATGAAGATGCTTCAGGGTGGGGAGGGGGAGGGGGCTGGCACCTGTCCAACTTTGCATTGATGATACTGTACATTTTTTCACTGTATATGTGAAAGTCCCTGCTCTTGGCAGTGCTGTTTCTAAAAGGAGGGGCGGGGGAATTAAAGAAAAAGAAAATCCAAAGCCTCGTATCAGGCTAGAATTTGCTCTTTTATGTAATGTCAGTGGTAAGAGGTGACTCAGTCATCTATGATGGGCATCAAGGGGTCTTCTCACTTCCTGTAACTGTCAGCACAGTCACATATGAATTATGTACACATTTCCGTGGAGCTCCTCAGTTTCTGAAGCACGCTATGATCCACAAAAGATAAAAGCTGCCAGGGCTGTCATGAGACATTCAGAGGTCAGTCATGCAAACTAGAACAAGATTCCCTGGCAGGAAGCTTTTCAAGTTTTGCATGTAGTAGTAGTTTTTATGTAGTTAGACACACAAGGCATGAGCTGCCTGGAATATGTTCACGTCCCTGGGGACGGCGAGTAGTAGTATCAGTGGGTAGCAATGCTCACATATTTAAATCAGATCTACTCCCTGATAAATGACAAGCACACTCTGAACTGTGTCCAACTCCAGCCTTTTCCCTGGGCTGTCCAACCATCTTCTCTTGGCATTTGTGTGACCATTCACCTTCTCCTTGCTATTTTCTGTGGTGGGCAGGGAGGAGTAACGGGTTCCAGCCTCTGCAGTGCCAGATCAGTTGTTACTCAGTAAAATGAAGGCATGACTCACTGCCTCATGCTGCTTTACTGGAGGAAGCTGAAGGATCCCTGGTCTCAAATGCATTTGGCAAATGACAGAAAGTGAACCATCTTGAGTAGTTCTATGGCTGAAGAATTCAGCAAGATGCCCTTAGAATAGTCTTTGAAGTCAATAGGTTCATAACTGTTTAAAGCCATCATGATAACCTATGCAACATTATTTTTTTTTCAGTAAATGTTTTCAAGAATCTTACCCCTAACTGAAATCCTTGCTATTTATTTCACAAGTACTTTATTTTCTTTTCCTGTGCTTGGAATGACTACATTTTCTTAAGATGACTACAAATGTTATGCCAGTGACATTTGTAGGTGGAATCAAAACAGCGTTAATTAGTTTTATTGAAGAGTTCCCTGACTTTAGCTTCTCTGTTAATAACAAACACACAATATATTCTCCTAAGCTGTTGTGAGTACCAAGTCCTGCATAGCTCAGAACGTTACCTTAAGGTACCTTTACCTGGTCCCACAGGCTCCTATCAATTGCACTGATCCTGGGGATGTCTTTCTGGGAGAATTGGTAGTCAATGAGGATGCATATCTGTTTCCTGGTGCTCTTATCTAGTGGTAAACTATGGTTATACTAATCAGATAAAGAATACCTACATATCCAAGAAAGGGAGTGTCAGGATCAAACAGTGCACCCAGTTATGGAAATGACAGTGATCAGTGCAAATGGATACAGAATTCCATCTGTGAAAGCAGGAGAGGGTAAGGTTTGTCTCCTTTCCCTTTTGTGCACTAAAATGGAGCACAGCTTCATGTTGTTCTGCATTGTGTGTCTATGGACACAGTCACACATTGTGAAACAGAAAGGAGGTGGAGTAAGGGAGGAGAGGCAAGGGCAAAGTAATATAAAGTAAGAGAAAGGAAGGGAAGGGAAGGGAAGGGAAGGGAAGGGAAGGGAAGGGAAGGGAAGGGAAGCGAAGGGAAGGGAAGGGAAGGGAAGGAAAGGAACAATGTAGTTGTAAAGATACAAGAAACTGGCTAAAACCCAACAGGGTCCCTCTGACATGCTACAGGCTTAACTCCTTAAGAATTAGCCATGAAAATTCTGTTTGAAATCTGTGGATTAACACTTCCACCTAGTTGGATGAATGTTCCTGATGGTGTTTAAATTAGTAAATGGTGGGCTGGCGTTTGAGCTGAGCCTCCTCACCAAGAGTAGAGCACAGCTAAGGAAGAAGTTACTCTGGGACTTAGGGTCAGATATCAGGAGAGTCAGGAAAGTAAGAATAGGGAAAGTTTTTATTTGGACCCAGTGTTACTGTGTGCAGGAAGTTCAAATGAGATAAGTCTCTCGAGCGCAGAAAGCTCATGAGTTGTTGTATGGAACGTTCTGGTGTAATGTGTAAGATAATTCTTGGATGTGTATCTCCAAATATCTGTTAGGAGTAGACTAAAACATTTTGTGCAAGACTTAAAATAAAGTTGTAGACAACCTTACAATAGAACAATTTATTTCGTGGGTTTGACTATCTTTTTAAAAGTTAGGATTGAGTATTTTTTTGTAAATAGTATTCTGAAATTTTTTTACCATGTAAAGTATTAACATTTTCTTGTTGAATTATTTTATTAATTTTAAGTTAGTATACATTGTAATGGATTTCATTTAGGTATTTTTATACGTCTGTGCCATTGAACATTATTCTAGTGGATCTCCCTTTCCCACTGTCCTCTTGAGGAATATTTGAAGCTAAGGGAAGATGAATAATGGTCACCCTGTGCTTCATATTTGTCCTGTTTAATTAGAAGATCTCCGCATGCCCTGGCTGCCTTGCAAGTTACGATCTGAATTTATGTCATTCTGGGTCATGTATGAGGCAGGGGGCGCAAATAAATCTGTATGTCTAAATAATGTGTCTAGAGACAGGGGAGAAAAAGCCAGCTAAGTTTAGTTTAGGAAACTTTCAAACTAATGCTACAGTAGTTACAGGATTAATAGGATTATACTAGTATTAGACACTGATTTTTAACGTGGCAAACCAATATTTTCTTGTAGAATATGTTTGGAGATACAAGCTATGCAGTTTGTTTGGTTGCACTGAAATTACACAGAGAATTTAATCAACATGTTCCTAGAGGTGGTTTATGTTTTTTCTTCTCTAATCACTAATTTCTCTCCTGCTTATGCACATATAGTATAAAGTCGCTCCTTGAAAGCCCAAGGATGGGAGGTCAGAAATGAGCAAATGGACAATGAAATCTCAGAAATGCTCAGTAATTTGATAAACAGTTTGCCTTGTATAAATTAAGAGATCAATACAAACTGACATTCAGCCTGCCAGTTATGACGCCCAAATAGCCCACTTAGCCTGTAAAAAGTCAAATCTTCTCAATGCACGCCTGACCTTGGACCACACACACTCCTGTCTTCCATGCTGGCCTCATCCCTAGGTCACTGGGAAGTCCCTCTGCCCCCTCTCCCACCTTCAGGGATGCCTGAAATACTTTAAGTAGGAGACCAATCAATCAATTTTGCCTCCACAATATGAGTAACAGCTAGACCTAAATTCAACCAAGATGAAAACTAAAATCAGACATTTCCTAAAGCTGCAAGTATAAATAGGCCAGGGTGAGGGAGGGGGATGGCGAGCATAGGTGTCCCCCAGGCCAGAAGGCATGTCAGCTGCACCAAGTCTCGAGACAGGAAAAGAAGTTACAAATTCCCAAGCCAAAATCCATCATCTGTGCCGGTTTATCCAAGGTTTGTGATGATGGAACTACATCATTGACCTCATGATCCAAAGAAAGCTTGCAGGCCGGCAGCTTGTACTGTTGTAAAGGCACAATCAAAGGTGAATTTCACAAACATGCACCTGCTCTTGAGACAGTTGTCATGTATCCCAGATTTGCCACTGGCTCCCTGTGCAGATGAGCATTACCCTGAGAGCCTGGTCCTTGGTTGGTACTAGGATTACAGTTTCTCGGATGCTGGTGATCCATCCGAGGGTTCCATGCCTATTCAATAGGCACTCTACCAAGAGAGCTTCATCCCTGGTCCAAGTCTCATAAGAATCCTAAAGAAAAAAGTTTCAGTGTGACTTCTTGTAATCCAGCTTAACCCTCCACCCCCAAATCAGTTGCAAATGCCTTGAAAACTCTTTTCACTTGTAAATACCTAGAATGTCTAGCCAGTATAAACTTTTAAAAGAATAATTCAAAATCTTCATGACTATATGTTAGTTGCCAAATAAGGAAGGCAGTAGAGGGGAAGGCTGTCAAACTTCAGAAATTGCATTTAAAATAGCAATAGAGATGTGTCCAGTGGAGAGCTGAAGAAAATTGTGTAGGTATTGCTGTCAGTATTGCCTGGCATTTGGATTCATTTCAGACTTGTGGTCATAGAGCAGACACAGCTGTTCCTCAGACGACCCACAGGTGAGTGAGCTATGTATGGACCCTGCAATTATGGTAAGGTGCTCAGATTTTGTTTGAGTTTCGGGTTTAAAATGTATCCTCTTCCATTTTACAACAGCAGTCTGTAGATATCACCAAATGCATAAACCAGACTGGCTTCTTACAAAGGCAAACTCTATCAAGGAATATACTGGCTCTTTCAGAGAGTCAAAGAAACGAAAGGGAAGTACTGGACTTGAGTTTGCTAATTCTGTCTATTTTCTATGTATTGCTATTTCTTCACGATTACTAGGAGGGATCTTTACAGCTTTTTAAAAGTAAAAAAAAAAAGTAGTATTTAGCTTTAGTGAAAAGGAAAGAGAAAATCTCTGATAGTATTTCTGAACCTAATACGGTGGGATGGTGTCCAGCTTCAGGCCACACACACACAGGGTACGTGGTTTCTGACAGAATTTCACTCTGAGAAGAGTCTACTTTTCTCCATTGGTGTTGATTGTAAAGAATATCGCAGAGACGTACATCTGGGTGCTTGTACACAGAAGCTCATAGATGCAGACTACATAACTTTTATAAAAACCCTATATTAATATAATTGTTTCAAAAGTCACTGCTGGGAAAATCTATTTGAATTGGAAGAGGATACTTGATTTGTAGATAAGAAAACAAAGTTAATGCTAATTTTCAAAGATTCTGTGCATACTTAATAAGATAATTAAAATAAAAACTATATATTGGATCTGATTATTATGAATTAGGTAACAAAATTTTTAGATCCTTTAGTCCTTTAAACTACTGGCTTTCAGAGATGAGACAGTTTAGTTACTTCTCTGATATGCTCGGCCAGCTTTTCTGTGCCTGTGACCTCCTGAGAGTTTCTTTCCTTTAACAAGCACTTCAGTAGTATTATACATTCCAGACATTATTCCAAGATCATCACAAGTGTTAACTTATCCTATTTTTATAACAACCTTAGATACTACATAATTCTAGTAATGGGGTACTTAATTGCAGTATGGACAAATATCCTGCCCTAAGTGAGTTTTTCAACCATCTCTTTGACTATAACTTCTACACATAATAATTAATTTATCTCATTAATTTATACTCATAAGATAGATATGGCTAAGCCACTACTGCATAAAATACCTATTATTCTAGCTTCGCTGGGTCACAGGAGGCTTCAGGATTCAATCATGTGTTCCACAGTGAGTGATGGAGGCACTAGCCTGCTTGTCTTTTGCAATAAGATTCCTGTTTATTATTCTTTCTGTTGAAGAAGACTATGACAAACAGAAAGCATTGATTTTTTATCTCTTACCCTTGAATCAGATATTGATTATCCAAAATCTTTTACAAAAATACCTAACGGTGTAGAAATTCCAAACAGAGGTAGTAGTAACCTCAACCCATTTATATTAGAAACTTCTCTTGGTCCCTGTGTAAGTTCATACCTACCTTTGGCTAGCAACGAACTCTTATGAAGAGGGCATCGAGATGGCCACCATTTCGCCAGGTATAAATTTGTGGTAGTATGCCTGCCCATAATCAGCACATAACAAACTTAGTTCTCATCTTATTTTCAACTTAAAAAGGCCCCTCAAGTGATGCTTTTAACTTAGATTGCACATTAGTTATCAAATTGCATGTCATTTTCAATCAATCAATGATATACATTTCAAATTGAAATTACTAATGCTAGAAATCTCTTCAGTTCCCACAACCATTTATCACAGGGTCATTAGAAAGCACACACTGAATTTAAATCTTTCTTAAAATGTGTGTGTGTTCATATGTGTATGCTCGAGTGTGCCTTATCTTTTCTCATTGAAATGCTATTATTAACTAATCCTCAGAAGACCCTGGTAGGAGGATCAGATAACAAAAGTAATTAATTTGATTTGGGATTTTTGATTTTGAAGTGTCTATAAGAGAAACCCACGGGGAACAACTCTAATGTATTTAAAATGTTAGCCTTGCTCTCACAAAATGAAGTACATTGGAGATAGTCTTTAGAATTTTGAATCAGCTTTTTATATTACATTGAAAAATTTAGAAGATACAAGTAACATGTACTTAGGTTGAGAGGGTTCTTGGTCGCTAATATTAGCATGGAATACATGGTACGTCGGTGATAATCCGTAAGTCAAGCTGTAGCAGCACAGTTTGAGCTCCTTTTGCACAGGGCTGAGATTTGAGTTAGCTTCATGCTGCGATGGGGTTTCATGGAATCCTCGGGATTCTTGGGTTGAGGCAGCAGAATGGTGCACTCTTAGCTCCAGCAAGGAGAAAGAAACGTGTGTTCTCCCACAATTTAATGGAATTCTTGAACTGAATTGCCCAGCTAAGTACCTCAATACTGGATACAGAAATGCTATTCTATTTTTCTCTGCAGAGAAAAATGTAATAGCTCAATAAAATCAATAAAAAGTATATTTTAAAAAATAATCAATCTGCCAACCAAATGAAAAAAAGTAAAGAAAAGAAAACAAAATGCTATTCTAGTCAGAAAGTGATGGTGCACACCTTTAATCCCAGCACTTGGAGGCAGAGGCAGGAAGATCTCTGTCAAGCTACACACAGAAACCTTGTCTTGAACCAAAAAAAAAAAAAAAAAGGAAAAGAAAAGAAAAGAAAGAAAGAGAGAAAAGAATGCTATTCTGAGACTACATCTTCACTACCAAATGTGCAAACACAGGTCATAGAGCAACATTACAGGGACACCTCGATGGACTCACCCAAAATATAACCGAGCAAATAACCCACAGTCCTCTTGCCTGTGAAGCATGTTGGTTCATACATACAGGTTCTCCATGTAATTACAAAGACATGCAGTGGTCAAGACATAAACCAAATAATCCATCCTGAGAAAGAAAACTGTCACCATAACATTTTCCTCCCTCCTGACTCCCAAGATCTCTTCTCCTAACTGGAGTTAAGACATGGAGTTTTTGGTTTATAAAACTGAAGACACTAGACTCCATAGAGATGGATATTTCTATAGAAAATTTGTATATTGCAAGAATAGCAATGCCTTGGATGAAAGCAGGCTTTTATAATTTGGGTACCTGCCTTAAGTATCTTATGCATTTCTCTGATATTGTATGGGTTGCTATTATTACTATAACGAATAAGTTAAGGTCCAAAACCATGCAAGTCAGGTTTCATCTGCCTGGTTCAAAAGCTCTCACTTTTCCTATTATATCTCAGTCCTTCAAGATGTAGTTGTTTTTTCCCCATTTAATAAGACAGTGTTTGCAGTGTAACTTTTGTCTTAAAATACATAAAATGGGTCACTATAATACAAATATATAAATAAAGCTTTATGAGTCATTACACTAATTCTAAATCAAATCACAGCGAGATGTCACTAAGAATGTTACTAAGATGTTACAAAGAATGACAAAGGAAAAGAAAAGCACAAGAAAAAAGCCTGAGCAAATACAGATAAAGGTTTAGACTCTAAATTTCAGAGGAATTGCACTGCTTAGTCCTTGCAGGTGGGAACTCAACAGTGGCTTGGCCCTGTTAGAGAAGCTGGACAATTTACTCTGATGTTAAACATAAGCACACAGCCACAGATTTCCATTTCTAAACATTTTTTTACAGGAAAAAACGGGAATATGAACACTTGAAACAGCTTCTAACACCAACAACCTGAAACTATAGCAACCGTGTAGTACATATATGTATTAGGATGATACTTCAAAGTAATTAGAGAACACACGACTGGCAGGAGGCAGAAACATGGGTGAACCTCAAAATCTCTTGTTAAATGAAAGAATGCAGGCCAAAAAAAAAGGGCTGTTATTCTTTTCTCTGGCTTAGAAAAGACAAAACTGTGGGGCAGAAATCAGATCTGTAGTTCCTGGTGTCTGGGGTGAGAGAACTGACTCTGCCCATGGAATGCAAGGAACGCTGTAGAGTGACAGAAATACTTTATATCTTGATTTTTGGGTGGCTGCGTGAGAGTTTGTAAACTCTAGCACTATGCTATAAAAGGATAGATTTTGATTTTTGTAAGGTCCGGACTATTTTAAAATGCATATAATGAAACAATCTTAAAAATAATTTTATATATGTTTACTTCAAGAATCCTTTATAGCACACACACACACACACACACACAGAGACACACATGGGTGTGTAGCTCACCACTGTTATTTCTAGAAAAACATGCATTAATAGAAAACTCAATGTCGATGTTTAAATCTCTTTGAGCAATTCTTAGTTTGCCCTTTTTACAAATCCCACCCACAAGGTCCCACAAGATTTTGTAATGTGAAGGAGGATACTCGAAAACAATAAGCTAGTAATTTGTTCCATCCCCCATCACCCCGTTACAGATGCAGACAAAGCTTCTGAGTGTGAAAGGATTTGAGCCTATTACCAAGATTAATAGAAACACAGATGGGGTCTCATGAAGAGCTAACAGCTTCATCTGAATTTCAGTGGAAACAATGGTCTTGGAGTCTTGTGAAGTGCTGTAAAGCCTAACTTTCAGCTAGTCTCACTGCCCTCCAGCATGGCTCGACTGCCTTTGGGGTCTGAGAGCAGAGGAGATTTATGCCACAGATGAAGCTCCCAAAGGCCCCAGTGGGATATCTTGGGAGCCCTTTGGCCATATGTAAGTGTACCGCTGTCACTGCAAGAGAACATTCTAAAGATGAGGTGGGATGAAGTATAGGACAGCGAGCATTTAATAAAACAAAAAAACTTTTAAAAACAAAAATAGAAAATTAAGAGAGGTTTCGAAATTCTAAAACTTGTTTCATGTTCCAATGGTGTCCGAACATGCTTGAGGCTGTCATTAAATTATTTTTTTCAACCACTGGGGTGTGCTTTTTAAATTACCAAAGATGTCTAAACAGAGTCAAGTTTTTCATCTGTGAAAAATGCAAGTTTTATTTTTTTTCTGAGAATACCTACTTGCTATACCTATTGTTCATTTTCTATGTCAGCTGAGACCTTTGGGTTAAGAGGTATAAATAACATCAATGATGACACTGGGAAATCTTAATATAAGAAACAGGACAGGATCAGAAATCCTTTTTCAAATTTGTCTTTACAGAACCACATGAGGTACTGAATATCAGCAAGTAGTTCCTAAATTTTCAAAGACTGGTGATGTTTTTCTTCATGTTCACATATTGTTTGACAAGGTCAAGTGAGTTAGTGAGCCGAAAGACCCATCTGAGCCCTTTGACGGAGGAAGAATGAGGGGCAGGGAATCAACAGGCAGCGGCAGGTACATGACGGGCTCCTCTGCATTTTAAAGTTTCCACCAGTGCGAACAAAGCTTTCTTTCTAATCCCAGGAGCAGAATTTCAAAATACAGGCTTTGCTGGAATATTTATCTAGTTTCTCAACACCCGACTAAAGCCAAGTTCTAACCACAACAAATAACTGGTCCTTCAAAAGCTGTAATTCTAGCATCTTTAGCAGGTGAATCATTCAGTTGTGTGCACACACATCTGGGCTTCTCCTGGTCACACATAAGCAAACAAAATGAAAGAAGACAGAGAAAATAGGATGTAAGACAGGCCCACAACATGGCCTCTCCTTTTTTAGTACATACAGGAGGCCAAATACCTATAAAGAGATATACAACAAAGCGAATGTGTCAGGATGTGATTCTGCTCAGACACTTGCGTTTCTCTTGGAGTATAAGTGAAGAATTTCAAGGGAAACTGGAGAGGTGCGTTTCACCGAGCGATTTGTTTCCTGAGTTAATTCTGCTGTTTATCTTGGCCTCCTAGACATGTTCAACTTGCAGTGTAATTTAGCCTTTCAGTCACTGGAATGTCTACAACTAATCTTGAGTATCTCTCATTGTGCAGGCGTTGACCAAGAAGCACTGAGTTCTCCTCAGCCACGGATACTCATGGGCCTTGGAAAGGCTTTTGAAGAGGAAAACAGAAATCAGTGCATTGCCGGCTGCTGAGTTCAGCTGTTGGGTGGTCTTTCCGTCAGCGTTGTCCCATGACTGCCATGGTACATCTGCCCATCATTTAAATCGTGGATTATGGAAGAGCTTCCTGAAGGGACCAGAAATAGATAGAATCATTTTTTTTTTCATATCCTCTTGGACCATAACAGAAATCGGATGGGGACTAGCACCTGTTCTAGGGCTCAGAGCTGCTGGCTTTCTACATCTACCACAGAGATTCCCACAGCAGTCCCAAGAAAGAAAAGAGAATGTGTGTCCCAGGCAGTTCAGACCCATGATGTCTCTTCCCACTGAGACTTCAGCTGACAACATTTATCTGGAGCCTCGATGGTACAACTCTCGGCAAAGACTCTGAACCCAGGGAAGTTTTCCCTGAAAGGCAGAAGACTTGGTCTGGGTGAACCAAGACTGTTCCTGGCTCCAATGCACCAAGACAGAAAACAATGGTGGCCCATGTGCTCTTTGTGACCCCTTGCCAGCCTTGCCCACCAGCCCCTCCTCTTCACTCTCCTTATTCTATGAGAGTGGCTGAAAATTCCCCAAGGCTTCCAGTTCCTGGTTTCTGGGTTGCAGAGAAGGGTTGTTCCCTCTGCCTTGGGGTATTTTTGACGACCTGGGCTCATTCCTTTGTCCTATAGGTAGGAAATGATCCCCCTTGTGGAAGTGAATATGGAAAATGCAGGCTTCTTAAAAGTTGAAAAACTGAAATAGATCTTTGTCCAACTTTGAGCATCCTGCCTGGCTCTACCCACTTGGCGCTTTACAGGTTTTTTTTTTTCTATGACGTTTAAGATCCACATGTAACTCAGAACCCTGACTTTAGTAGTGCCACGGAAGTTAGTGTGATGCCTCAAGGCAAGCCAGCTGTTAATCCCATATCTAGACTAGAACAAAGAGTAGTTCTTGATTTTCTTCCACCACTGCAGAGAGGAACAGGCTGTCTTGCCCAGAGATGAATCATTTCACCAGATCTGGTCTCTCATACTTTTGCACAGAGAAGAAGTCCCCACCATTAGGAAAAAAAGAGGGCAATAATATAATGTGTTTTATAAAATGCTCACTTTTTTTCTTCGTGGAAAGGAAAACAAATGCTCTGTATCCGATATGAATAACAATGCAAGGGTTATAATAGAAAACAGAGAGGGAAGATGGCAAATGACCGGTTACTGGGAATCAAATGACATCTGGTCTGTCTTGAGGGCATCCACAGTCTCAGGGAGTTATCCTAAACTGGATAGAAGTGAGGTAAGTCTTGCTAAATCTTGCAGGTCATCAGACTTTGGTGGTTAGAGTAGACACCTGTATGGTCAACGTATAAGTCCCTTAACTCTCTCAACACAGGCATTCATTCCCCCAGCTTCCCCTTCTCAAATATCAGAGAACAAGGCCCAGAGTGGATTTCAGCTGAAAAGTAATCTTCAAACCATTTACCACTCTGCAATTTTTTCACTTTCTTACAGACTCCATAAAGAAAATTCAAAATATTACAAAATGCTTTAGATGAGAGTAAGAACTGTGAGTCCTAGTTCTACTACTTGGGCAATAAATTTATATGAATACGAGAAGTAACTGCCATTGCATTCACTTTCTTAACAACTGTGCCACATCTCTAGCTCACTTCAACTTGAAAGAAATGAGCTATGTGTGGCTGGAGGTTTCCCAGATTGATCAAGTGGGCAGTAAATTGGAAATTAGTGAAGAAAAATGAATTATAACCTAGGATGTAGAATGGGCTATTGCAAGGCAGTCCACAGAAATGCTAGGGAGAGAAATAGCCCCACGTACCACCTATCACTTCAGTCACACTGGAAGAAGGCTATGTTATAAAAGAAATAGACTCAACCGAGAGGAATATTTAGGTGGTTATCCCAGAAAGTATCTGACACGTCCACTGTTCTTGACTTGTTTCGGTTTTGTGTTTCTAAGTTCCTTCATATTTCATATTCTCTGTCCCTGGCTTGTGGGATACTAGTCACTCATCCCCATTTCCTCTTTGTGGTCTGGCAAATCTATCTGTTCAGTATTCTACTCAGATTTAAACATGTACCACTTATCACTTTACCTACACTTCTCCGTTTGTCTTAGTGTTATCTGATAATGGACCCATAGAGGAGGAATAGCAAATAATAGATTTTTGTCCCTTTGGCTCATTGTCTGGAGTTTGTGAATCCCAGCAACACGTTGCATCTGGTGAGAGTCCTTTTCACTGCATCACTGACGGTGGTAGTCAGAATGGCAGCAGAACACCCGGATGGGAGAAAATAACCGAAACCCAAACTTGTTTTTAAATGACCAATAAACTCTAGTTATATCAAACCCATTTCCACGGTAATGCCACTCATCCATTGGCAGGGGCAGGACTTTTGCAACCTAGTCAATATCATAGGTTCCATCTACCAACAGTATTACACTGGGAATTTGTTTCTATAACATGGATTTGTGTATACATTCAAACGCAGATCCAGTCATTTTAGTGTCTTGACCTTTGATATTGATTGCATGCTCCTTAAATGCACTTTTGCCTCATTTGTCATAATGCCATATAACTCTGTATAACTTTAACTCCCCATAAGGTAAATGCTCATTTTGAGCTTCCAAAGGAATATCCAGCACTTCATTAATATATTCAATTTTATACAAGTAAAATTCATATTATGTATATTACTAAGACTTAGTAGGATGACTTGAATTTATGATAAAAATGGGAAAATAGACAATATATTGAAAAGAAATGATATGGTATGCAAATAGGATTTCATAAGTAAAAGTGCATTGATAAGCTTTATATAAGAAAAAATGCTGACAAAAAGGAGAGAAAGATAATGTTGCAGTGAGATACTAGAAACTGCTTGGGGGAAGGGAGAAAGAACTAATATTTTACAACTGTAGACATAACTCTGCTACTCATGCTTCAGAGCTCAAAACCTCACCAGTTTCACACAGACTCCCCTCCAATTTGAGAATAATGCCTTTTACATTGGGGTTAGTCTGTGCTCAGTAATTTCCTTTAAGTTATGAGTACTTGATATTCTCTTCATTTACCTACAAAGATTCCTTATTATTCAAAAGAACAGGAATCCAAAGGGCAATGACCTACTTTGGCCTCAACTCTAGCCAATAAATTGGGATGAAGAGCTAACATTTGTTAGACTTCCCCAGGCAGTCTATAACCATCTTCTCATTGAGCATTTTTAAACCTTTTTTTTTTCAGATGACAAATACAAAGATTCTAAAAGAATAGTAACTGTCTTTTAGGCTATAATATTAGCCCATGGGGAAATGTGGAAACTGATGTCAGAATCTTTGCTCTGCTGGATCTCATGCAGTCTTTCAGTGACCAGTAAGGAGAAAAAGAAAATGTCCTCATAAATCCAAACTCATGCAATTCCACTGAGAAGAACACAGGAAGACTGTTGACAGCATGAAGTTTCTGGGAACAAAATTTTCTCATAACACACACAAACACACACACATATGCACACATACACACACACACACACACACACACACACACACACACCACAAACACAAAGAGAGACACAGAGAGAAAAAGGCAGAGACAGAGAGAGACATTTCAGTCAACCAAAACAGAAAGCTAAAGACTGTCATGAAGTTCTAAGGAAGATGCCAGTAAAATCTCAGTATAAAATTGTATTTATACAACTAAGCACAACTAAATAAATAATTAAATACTTAAAAATTGTACATTTGTTTGGAATAAAAAAGTAGGCGGTGTACTCATAATCCTATTATTTAGAGAAGGTTGTATAATTATTGAGAGGCTGTTGCTTTCCAAAAGAAAGAAAGAGGGAACACTAAGATGGTTGAATATGTGATTTCTGAATTGTCCTCAGTAAGCATGAAAATAGCATGAAGAATAAAGAGTGATGCTATAGACGAAAGAGGCAAGAATTCTTTACTTGAGGAGCCCCAGATGCACTTGAGAGAGGAGATGGGGATAGAAAATTAGAACTGGGTCTTTCCTTTATATAATTACCACAACACTGGGCATTCTGCCTAGCTCATAGTAGTATTTAATAAATATCTTTTGTGTCCTAAGTGGGAACAATTTTCCAATTAAAACTATATGAAACACATACAATATGTTGTTGGCAGAGTTTAATAGGATGTTTTATTTTGTCAGAGGGAGACAGCATTATAAATCTAAGCTATCAATTTAAACACCAACTTTTACTCTTCTGATCACAATTGATAATATATTTTCAGTTCAGCTATTATTTCACAATAGTACAATTCCCAGATGCTATGTAAATCACTGTGGATATAGAGACAATGGATGTAGTCTTTGTTCTTAAGTTTCTCATTGTCTTGTACTGTGACCTTTAGCCTTAGGAAACACGTCTGAACTGTGTGGTACCCCACTCATAGATGAATATGTGATTGTTAGGATAAACATGGGGACAGGAGATGAATATTTTGGCTGTGAGACATTTATATAATCAGAACTACAGTTGTTAGAGCTAAGGATATCGACTGCAACAAGGCAAACAGAAGGTGGTGCTGGCTGTAAGTTGTTCTAATAGTTTAGGCGTGCTACTCAATTTAATTTGTACCTCTTCATTCTGCAAATGATTAGACTGAGGTATAAAACATGAACTATTTTGCCAAAGCCAGGAATGCTGCAAATGATAGAGCTACAAAGTCCATACTAAATCAGCATATAGTTACATCCTAACTATGGAGATGTAGAAGAGAAACGATAAGCTAGCTTCAAGCTCATTTTACGTCCCTCTTTCCTTCTTCTTCTTCTTCTTCTTCTTCTTCTTCTTCTTCTTCTTCTTCTTCTTCTTCTTCTTCTTCTTCTTCTTCTTCTTTTTCTTCCTTTTCCTCCTCCTCCTCCTTCCTCCTCTTCCCCTTCTTCCTCTTCCTGCTCCTCTTCTTCTTTGTCATCCCCCCCTCTCTCTCTGGTCTGGGTTACTAGTCCTCTACTCAGAATTTATTTCCATGGGAATATAGTTTAAAATGGTATGGTTCTAAATTACTGAAAAACTAATATACACTATTTATAAATATTTATATTTTTAAAAGCTTTTGCTAAGTGGAAAGGCAGAGGCAGGTGAATCTCTGTGACTTCAAGGCATGCTCTAGTTCTGACTAGTTTATGATAGCCAAAGCTACACAAAGAAACCATTTTGAAAAAATAAAAATAACAAAAAAGAAACAAGTAATATTCTTTTTCACATTTCTATAAACAAATAGTTCACAGGAGTACCTTAAAGGAATAAGTACTTTTATTGGCTCACAGTTTGAAGGGGTACTCTCCATCATGGCAGGGAAGCGTGCTGGCAGGTGCTTCCATGGTGTTGGGAGTCTGCAGCTGAAACTCTTTATGGTCTCGTGTCTTTAAGGGAAAGAAAGTTGAGGTAGATAGGTTTGGGAATTAGGCTATTAATCAAAACCTCAAAGACAATCTTCGGTTACCGACTCCTTCCAGCAAGGCACACTTTCTACATCTTCATAACTTCCATAAACAGAATCACTCCCTGGGTCCTAACTGTTCAAACATAATATCTATGGAGTATTTCATAAGGAAATTTGGGTGTTTGAAGTTCTTATTTTAATTAATTAATTAAGTTTTATTTCATTTTACATTCCAACCACAGTTATCCCTCGCACCTCTACTCGCAGTCCTTCTCATCACGCCCACCTCAGTCCACCTCCTGTCACTCCTCCCAAGGAGTAAGAGATCCCTGATGGTGAGTCAACAATGTCTGGCACATTAAATCGGGATAGAACCATGCCCCTCGCCCTGCATTAAAGGCTGAGCATGGCATCCTATCATAGGGAATGAGATCTCCTGGATAAACTGGGAGTGGGGACCATGACAGGGGAGGGGAAGCGAGATGAGAACATGAGGTAATGGGATGGTTGAGTTGGGGGTGGACAGAGAGGGAGACAAACGAAAGAGACACCTTGATAGAGAGAGCCATTATGGTCTTAGGGTGAAACCTGCTGCCAGGGAAATTCCCAAAAAATTCACAAGGATGACCCCATCTAAGACTCCTAGCAATAGTAGTGAGGGTGCCTGAACTGGATTTACCTCTCTGAGGTCTCTATAATATTTTACCTTTCAAAATTGTCTACTATATGTCATATGTGATGTTAACACAAATGTAATTTTTTTAAAAAAAATTGACCTGAACAGTTATGGCTTCTGTTCTTAAAATTTTACTTTAATACTATTGAGCCATAAGAAAAGGATAAAATTTTTGTCATCTACTGGAAAATGAATTAGATTGGAAGGCATCATGTTAAGCCAGGCACAAAAGGACATATGCTACATGTTCTGATTTGTAAAAAATAAATCAGCTGGTATTGTGGAAGTCAAAAGAATTAAGGTACTGGGGCATGGAAGGCTGTCCTAAGAATGTACAGAGCAGTCAGCTAGCTTGTTTTAGAATACAATTAGATGTAGAAATTAATTTTAATGTTCTGTTGCAAAGTAAGGTGACTGTGGCATAATACTTTATAATACACTTCGAAAGCCAACTGGAGGAAAAGCAATGCAGGTTCTCAATACATAGACCTGGGACTATTTGTGCTGGACATGCTAATTACTCTTATAATAATGATGCTTTACTCTCACTTTTGAGTGATTATTCTCTATCCCATAGGTAAGTACAAATATGTCAAGAAGAATAAAAATGAGAGAAGGTACAAAAACAACAGCACAACCGTGCTACTGATGAATAAGATAACCTTAAAGATATGAAATGTACAAATGTAAGTATAAATGAAAAATAGTGCAAAGTCCTTTATAAGAAATTATGTGTTCTCCATAAGGCCTGTAGAACTTTATAAGAGGAAATTTCATTGTTAGAAATCTACAAGTTTCATCTGTGTGTATGCATGGATGTGCTTGTGTGGAGTGTCTGTGCATTTTTGTGTGGGTGTACACAATATATACTCTACAGGTACATGTGGAGGTGAGAGGTCAACACTGAGTGTATTTCTCTACTGTTCTTGACCATATTTTTTAGTTGTAGTCTCTCATTTAACCTGGTGCTCATTGGTTCAGTTAGGCTTGTTGTGGAATATTTCTTTACACTGTGTGAATATATGTCACTGTGATTGGTTTAATAAAAAAGCCAGTAGCTGAACAGAATAAGATTAGGAAGCAGAGCCAGACTCGAAGAATGCTGGGAGGAAAAAGGGTAAAGTCTGCCAATCAGACACAGAATGAAACAAGAGATGAATGTGCCATGCTAATAAAGGTACTGCCATGTAGCAGAGTGGAAATAAGGAACACCGTTTAACTTAAAATGTAAGAGCTAGTTAGTAATAAGCCCGAGTTATTGGCTGAGAATTTGTAATTAATGTAAGCACCAATGTGTCTATTTTGGAGTTGCTAGTGGGACAGAAACTTCTATCTACATAGGCTGCCTTATTGATGGGCTTCAGCGATCCTTCTGTCATTACCCCTTCAGAGGTGGGGTTATAGACCCAGGTTATTGTGCACAGTTATAATGTAGATTTGAAGATTCAACTTTAGTTCTTGATGCTGCTAAAACAGAAACACCTCTAACTCAGTCAGATTTACAGTCCCAAATCAATTTCTATCACATAGTTTTTTTTTAAAAGACAAAAAGCCTTATGTGGCATTAAAAAATGATATTATAATCTCACACAAATAAATACAATGCATGCTTAATTTAAGAACTATAAACCTGCAAGGTGACTGTATACATACACATGTGTTGCAGTGATTTTCTGAACCCTTGATCAAATGTCTGTCCTTGCAAGAGGGTGTGCGATGTTGTGACTCATTGTTTTTTCTTACTTTTAATTTTCTGACCTCATAGAAGCTCTACCGTTCTGGTGGTCAAGCAGGGAAGCATTCATCCAGAAAATGATCTTTCCCATGCTTTCTTGGTTCAGTGTTTCATTTTGTTTTGCTTTTCCCACGTACTTGACCCCAAGGAAAAAGCAAATGACTATGAGATATAAAAGAGTTGAAATACATTTTTCTTTATTGTTTGTAACTTGCAAATTAGGAAAGAATGAAAATCTTTATATTTTAAATTTTTTTTAGTAATTGTTTCTTGAGTCCACACCTACATGTAATTCCAAATGTATATTCTAAATTTATGAGATAAATGGACTATTCCTCTCTGTTTAATTAAAACCATAAATAATATATTAATAATCACTGCCAACAAGTAAAATGTTGATTATATCAAAAATAAAGGACTGTTCACTCTAAGCTTCATAGGGACAGAATCATATGAATTTTCTGTTTTTGAAGGTCAAAAGTATTTACATATTGAAAACATATTGTTTAAATGTACAGATAGATTTATTATTGGTCCCTTATATTATTTAAATGTTATTAGGGCTTTCTAATAGACAGCCAACTCTTCCTTTTGTTCTTAAAAGAAAACGTGACAAATTTCTAGAACTATTCCCTATGTATAAACACATGTAGAAAGCCATAAACGTTAAGTGTTATGTATTGCTGTACATATGTAATACACACACAAACAGAAGCAGAGACAAAAGCTTCACTGTGTCAAAGAATGGATATGCTATCGGTGTCACTACAGAAGTACGTTCACTCTGGTTGCAGCTATTAAAACATTTATACAATGTAAGTATGCAGCTTTTATTAGAATTTAAAGAAACATAAATGAGGTTAAAAATAAAAGACCTATTACTCATAGCTTAGTAAAATATAATTATTAACAAAAATATTTAAGTACAGTTTAGAGGGTCTAACTGTGTAAGCATGAGAACCTCAGTTTGGATTGGTAATATCCATATAACAGCCAGGCATGGCAGTGTGTGCTTGTAATTACAGTATAGAAGTTGATGGTCAATTTTTATTGCCTAAACAGTGTTCTAGGTTGAGAGGCACTTTCTCAAATGATAAAGTGGTGAAGTGAAAAAGAGTACATAGAAATTAGTCTCTGGCCTTTACATACATCCTCCCAGGTCAATGCACCTATGTACATGCATACTGCATACACACACACACACACACACACACACACACACACACACAGAGAGAGAGAGAGAGAGAGAGAGAGAGAGAGAGAGAGAGAGACTACACACACACATTGCACATATTGTGCATACACAAACTATACACACATATGCTGCACACACATATGTATACATGCACACACACAATAAAATCCAAATAGATATATAAGTAAATACACCCTATCATCTATTGCCTCACAAAGTTACCATATATGGCTTGAAATGTTCATAAGCATTTTTACCCACATTGGTTTGTAGGAATGATTAGGAGACTTTGTTATTGTAAAGAGACACTATTTTAATAGACAAATAGTCAAAATTATCTGTAGTCAAGAAATATTGCAGACTTTCAATATGAAGAAAAATTGTATCTGCTATACCTAGGAATAGTATAGTGGTGAGCTAATGTTATTCTTCACTTCCTTTTTTACCTAGCTAGAGGTGCTCTATATGCGTATGCCATTAAAACATTACATGTTTGGAGAACCCTGTAAAAGTGAAGGTGGGGTCAAAGAAAATATAAGATAGCAGCCTAGGGAGGAAATCTGAAGGGCCCAAGAGTAAATGAGACGTCTTGGTGGTATGCACGTGTGTGTGCATTTGAAATTATCCTTCTACCGTCTCATTGAGAGAGCTGTTGGCATATGCTGAGGATAAATGATAAATATATTTATCATTAAATCATTAAATATATTTAAGTGACACATAGACAAAAGTATATCCAACAAATAGAGGTTCACATTGTATTTGAAAATAGAGCTCCCATTGTCACCCCAATATACATACTAACCAAATTGCAAAAAGGTCCCCATATGCAGACTGTTTTCTTACCTGAAATGGAGAAATCTACAAGCAACAGTAGAATGAAAACAAAACAGTTTGCAAGTAACATTTGTGTTGATGAAACTCTGGAAAATAACAGAATTCTCTGTACTGAATGGTAAACCATACCAGAATGTCTGAAAAATAGCGAACGAGGCATATAAATTGGAAAACACCAAATGCATTTATTAAAGGATACAGAAGTAGAAAGCAAATAAGTGTTTCAACTCAGCTGAAAAAAAAGAAAAGAAAAAAGGTGTCAGTGTTCAATGTAATTCCAGATTTGAGGAAACCATTTTGCAAAGGATAATAAAAAAATAATGACAATGAAAATAACAGAAATTAATTAAGCAACATTTCTATGAAAGAAATAAATTGAAAAAGAAATGGTACTGATGTATTAAAAAGTAGAAAGAGTCCATGGAAATGGCTCAGTGAATAAGTGTTTGTTGTGTAGGCCTGGTAATCTGAGTGTGAAGGGTGGAAACATAGCACTAACTGTAAAGTTTTCCTATGATGCCATGTGTGTATCACTATCACAGACATATGCACTTGTGTATACATTGCATGCAAAACACATTTAAAAATATAAACTAGTAAGACCAAAGGTAAATACTGGTAAACAAAGAAAATATTGAAAACTACCCCGCAATTTAAAAATGAGAATATATATCAAAATATTTTTAATTGTTTTTATTTTTTCTGCCATAAATTGTTTAAATGACACACTAAAACAGAAAGCCCATTAAATAAATTAAAGAAAAATTTAATCTCTTGTTTCCAAGTAAAACAAGTAGTGTTTAATATGTTTTCTTTTGCAATTTCAAGAATAGAATAATTTTTATATCATAAAAGTTGATTAAAAATAGCATACAAATCTACATGACCCTAGCTAAGACTCCTAGCTATATAATAGGTCCTTATCCTGAACTGGAATCTCCTGTGACCAGATTGGTGATTACCCCAATTGTCATCAGAAATCCATCAACTAGTAACTGATGGAAACAGATACAGAGACCCACAACCACACATTTGGCTGAGCTCAGGTAAATCTGCTGAAGAGAGATAGAGGAAGGGTTAGGAGCCAGATGGGTCAGCACATCACAAGAAAAGCCACAGAAACAACTAACATTACTAACAGGAATTCACAGAGTCTGAACCAATAACCAGGGAGCCTACATAGAGCTGACTTAGGCCCCCTACATATATGTGACCGTTGAGTAGCTTGGAATCTTGTGGGGTTCCTAATAACAGGAGCAGGGACTGTCCCTAATGCCTTGCCTGGCTCTTGGGAACCTAGTCCTCATACCTTGACCAGCCTTAATACAAGAGGAGGTGCTTACTCTTACAGCATTTTGATATACTATGCTTTCTTGCTACCCATGGGAGACTGCCCCTTTCCGAATAGAAACAAAGGAGGAATGATTGGGAAAGCAAGAGAGTGGATGTCGGGAAAGAAAATTGGAAAAGAGGAGGGTAAAGAAACCGTGGTTGGGATATAAAATAAATAAATAAATGAAATAAAGAAAATACCATAAATAGGAAAATTTCTCCAACTTATTTCATCTACCTTTTATAACTTTGATACCAGCAGTAAGATTGATATTAGTAAACAGTATTTCATCATTAAAATTATTGCCAATTATTAAGTAAATCTGAGTTTCTTAAATCTAATATTATGTTGTAATAAATTATTATCTCTGTAATGGGATAAATAGAGTTGATCATGAGAAAATGCTTTCATGTCACCTTTGACACTGATGCAGTATAAAATAAGTGATTATCTTAAAAATTTATGGAAAAGCTTGGTAAAACCCAATGCATACTTATAATAAAATTGAAAAACTATAAGAAATCGTCAAGTCAATAAATTCTTCTACTAATCCTTTGGATTAAAAAGTTAGCTTAATCTGAGGGTCTGGCTGAATCTTCTTTATAATTGTAGATGGAAGACAGATGCCTAGCACCATCATGCTCATTCAAAATATCCCAAACAATACCACAAGATGAGAAAAAGGATATCAGGATAAAATCAGTAAGAGTGTTGTAAAATTAGATTATTCACAGATGATGCAATCATTTGCCAAGCAGAATGACTCAAAGTGACAAAGAAGTCTTTGGGAAGTCCAAAGTGGTCAGCCAAGGAAGACTATCCTGTATCTACTCTATGGCTTCCTCTTGTCAACAGCACACCGTATGATCTGTGGAAGTAATCAAACAACACAGGAATATACAAATGGAGGGGGATATGTGCACTAGGGGCAGGAGCTAATACTACTTGCCTCCTGAATCCACAGAAATTTGTCTGAAAATGCTAGTAAGTTCTTTTAATGACAATAGGTTCTGTAAATTAACATGGCTACCCATAGAATAACAGCTAGCTAAATCAATTCCGAAATTGGGAAATAAATACAAGTTATTTGCTTTATTAGAGAATGAAAACTAAAGCCATGTTTCATATACAGCGTGAGGCTGACACAGGAAGGCCCAACTCAATGAAATACGTCTGTGCTCAAGGAAAGACTTGTAAAGCAGATAGCATATAATTCAGTAGAAATGAGACAGATTTCTTTTTTTTAATATAAATAATTTTTTAAATTTTATTTATTTATTTATTAAAGATTTCTGTCTCTCCCCCCCGCCTCCCATTTCCCTCCCCCTCCCCCGATCAAGTCACCCTCCCTCATCAGCCCAAAGAGCAATCAGGGTTCCTTGCCCTGTGGGAAGTCTAAGGACCACCCACCTCCATCCAGGTCTAGTAAGGTGAGCATCCAAACTGCCTAGACTCCCACAAAGCCAGTATGTGCAGTAGGATCAAAAACCCATTGCCATTGTTCTTGAGTTCTCAGTAGTCCTCATTGTTCGCTATGTTCAGCAAGTTGGGTTTTATTCCATGCCTTTTCAGACCCAGGCCAGCTGGTCTTGGTGAGTTCCCGATAGAACATTCCCATTGTCTCAGTGTGTGGGTGTTCCCCTCATGGTCCTGAGTTCCTTGCTCGTGCTCTCTCTCCTTCTGCTCCTGATTTGGACCTAGAGATTTCTGTCCGGTGCTCCAATGTGGGTCTCTGTCTCTGTCTCCCTTCATCACCTGATGAAGGTTAATATTCAGGAGGATGCCTATATGTTTTACTTTGGGTTCTCCTTCTTATTTAGCTTCTCTAGGATCACTAATTATAGGCTCAATGTCCTTTATTTATGGCTAGAAACCAAATATGAGTGAGCACATCCCATTTATTATAGAGTAAAGCAAGCTTGTCTGCTCTTGAAAGATCTCAAAGGATAGGGATATTAAATGCTTTAAATTGAAGGCAAACCAATGAGCTTGCTTGTTGGATTTTAAGAATAAGGGTCCCTCAGAAGACTCTATATCAAATAATTGGTCACCATCCTTTGGCAATGCTAATGGATCTTTAAAATAGGTAGGGGCCTAATGTGAGGAAATCCTCTCATGAAAGACACAGAGTGAAGGGAATATTAGGCCTTGGTCCCTCCCTTTCTCTACCTTTTGCTTCCTCCTCATGGAAAGGTAAACAACTTGGTTTCCCACTTATCTCTATAGACCTAAAAGTCATACAGTCAAACATCATGGACTATAAAGCTTTGGAAACTGAGTCAAAATAAATCTTGTTAGTTGTTGATCTCATGTATTTTGATAGAGAAATTAAAAGCTGGCTCACAATGCTAGAGAATATAGAAAAATGTCTTTGCAGATTTTTAAGAGACAAATAAAGGCATCTAAATGTACACAAAATAAGGAGATAAAGGGTGTAACTGACAGCCTTCATAATTTCTAATAAAATTATCACAAACCAAGCAAATAGAAATGATACATTGGAAGTACAGTTTTTGAAACTTGGAATTAGTAACATAATGCAGACAAGGTGATTTAGAAAATTAAAAGAATGAGAAGTATACACATTAAAAGCCCACAATACACGATTCATATGAGAGGGATGTTGGATCACCAGCAGGTGTTAGAGGAGAGGGATGACCTCATTTGATGGTAGCTACGTATGCAAGCCATGCAGCCACTGACGGGGAAGTTTGGTAATTCTAAGTTCATCTAAATGTGAAAATTTTCCACAAGCCAATACTCTCTCATCAGTGCACTTGCTTTGCAGAACTAGTTTGGATCATTAATAGCTGGGTACAAAATTGCAGTAAACATGGCAGATGTTTCACTGTTTAAAAAATGGAATGGAATGAAAACTGTCAAAAATGAACCTAGATCATGAAGTTATGAAGATTTAAAAAGGCTATAGATATGCACACCATATTCTATAATAGTATAATATAGAACCAGGGGTGGGCCTTTCTTTAAAGGGAAAAGGAAATTCAAATCAAGGTGGGGGGGGCTTTCAGAGCTCTGTCTTACTGAAAACTGAAGATAGCCAGCCACTCAGCCTTTTCCTCCGAATTCCCTATTAAAAAGCATTCTCAGAAGAGTTTCCTAAAACAGCAGCTGCATTTACTCTTTTCTACCCTCATCAGGTTTTGATTAAACTCAGAGATGAACTTAAGTGGTACACAGAAGTCCTTTCAATGATTCTGATTAGTGCCCTGAGGCTGTTATGTTGCTGCAAGGGACTTGTGTGGACACTGGAGCCACCCGAGGATGTGGTGAAGAGAGCCAATGACTGACAGCATCTATTTGATCTTCTTAGAGCAGTGGCTCCCAAGCTACCTAAATGCTGTGACCCTTCAATACAGTTCCTCATGTTGTGATGGCCCCCAACCATAAAATTATTTTCATTGCTACTTCCTAACTGCATTTTTTGCTACTGTGATTAATTGTAACATCAATATTTTTGGAGATAGGGGTTTACCCAAGGGGTTATGACCCACAGGTTGAGAACCACTGTATTAGAGGGATTTTTAGGAATCTGAAAGTTTAGTGAACTCCCTGTGACAGTCTGACATAGGTTAGCATTCTGTCTATCCTGGATCTAAGTACCCCATCAGTAGACCACAGATTAACACTCCCGAAGGAAGTATACTATCAGCCAGAAAAAAGATGCTCATTATTTTCATTTTTTTCCAATTTTGTGAGTGTTGTGTAGATGTTAATTTGTGTGTTTGTGTATGTTTGTGTTTATATGTGTATGTGTGCATATGTATATATGTGTGTATGAATGTGTATGATTGTGTAAGTGTATCTGTGAGTGTATATGTGTGCATGTGTATGTGTGTGTTTTGTGTACATGTGTATGTGTGTAGGTGTGTTATGTGTACATATGTGTCTGTGTGTAGGTATATGTGGGTATGTGTATGTGTGTATATGTATCTATGCAGATACACATGCATGGGCGTCACCTCTCCACCTGTGTGTGAAGAACAGAAGACAATTTCAGGCTTCATTCTTCAGGTGTGTCTACAGTGTGTGTGTGTGTGTGTGTGTGTGTGTGTGTGTTTGAGAAAGGATGTCTCATTGGCCTGTGACTTTCCAAGTAGCCTAGAGTAGATAGTTAGTGAGCCCAAGATATATGCCTGTGTGTCACCATATGTGGGTTCTGAGGATTCAACTTGGGTCCTCATACTTGCATAGAGAACATGTTTCTACCTGAGCTCTCCACATTTGTTTTATTTTTAGTTGATATTTAATGTATATATTTATTCTACTAAATGGAAATATTAATAAACATCCTCTGAGTTCTTATTTTAAACTCATAGATTAACTGCATTTCCCAATTCTCATCAGAGACGATGACAGTTGAGAAATGCAGTTAACTCTTTTTATATTAAAGCAGAAACCCATGAATGCTCAACTTGCAGAGATTTAAGAGACTGTGAAGTATTCAGAATTTAAAGGAACAGCTATTTATCACACCACCTCATTCCAAATCTTAGGGATAATCTCATAAAATGGGACCAAAAGACGGTAAGAGCCAGAAGGAGTAGACTCTAGTAAAGCAGTATTTGCCAGACATGGCAGTCTCTTTTGCATGTGTGATCTCTCATTGGATGTGACTAGGCAAAACCTAAACTAGATCAAGCCAACCCAGACCACAGCATTTGGTGGAGAGAGGCTCATGTAGTCCCATGCTCTGGTAGGTGGTCCTCCAACCTTGTAAATACAGACAACAAGAAGTGGATTAAAAGATAGATATAGATAGATGATAGATAGGTGATTGATAGATAGATAGATGATAGATAGATAGATAGATAGATAGATAGATAGATAGATGATAGATAGATAGAGGATAGATAGATAGATAGATAGATAGATAGATAGATAGATAGATAGATAGATAGATAGATAGATAGACAGACAGAGATGTTGAGTACTCTCCACCCGAAGACAACAATCCAGTATTATTTGAGCAACACAAGTTCATTTATAAGGGTTAATTTTTTTAACCAACATTGGTTGGTTAAGGAAATGGAAGTGACTCAAGGAGGAGTTTATTACAGATAATTATTATAAAAATATATTTTACAGAAGTCTCAAATAACCAATAAAAACAGGTAATTTTTTTCAAAAGAACACAGGAAATTGGAAGTAAATATGTTTATAAGAATATGGAAGAATTGGAGGATAAGGACAAGAAGGTGGATTTGATCAGAATGCATTAAATGTGTGCAGTAACTTTATAAAATAATTTTTGTGAATTATAGTCAAAACTGTAAGCCATAATGCCTTAGAAGTTATTTTTTCTGTGTGACTCTATTTTTGTTCCTGTTGTCTTTGTGTCCTATCTGCTTATATTTCTTAATATCTGATGACTGCTCACAGCTACCTGCAACTCCAATCCAGGGGATCTGATGGCTTTTCATAACCTCTTCAGGCACTGAACATGGTGTCAATCCATACACTCAGGCCCACGGATAAATACATAAAATATCCAAACAAGCCTTTTTTTTGGTACAGTAGGTTAAAACTACCTAGAGTACTTATTAAAACTTACAGTTGAAGCCCCACCTTACACATAAAAATTTATAATTGCTATAACCAGAAACTAAACAAATCTGTGTTTATTCATGAATTGCTTCTGCCCCCAGGATGGGAAAACTAACACTTGAGAGAGCAATTACTCAATGGCTAATATCCAGCGAAATAGAAATATCAAATAGACAGTTAAAGATCAACGTGAAACATGGTATGTTTGTGTGTGTGAATGTTAGTATGTGTACGTACTTGTGCATGTGAGAGGGACAGAGACAGAGAATTTCCCAGAAAGACAGTATAAACATGTTTCTCTGTGGTCCTTTGGGGACTCATGGTAGTTATTTTGAAAATTTTACAGACAAGTCATGGGATGCTAATGTATTTATTTAAG
Source organism: Microtus pennsylvanicus (assembly GCF_037038515.1). NCBI lineage: Eukaryota > Metazoa > Chordata > Mammalia > Rodentia > Cricetidae > Microtus > Microtus pennsylvanicus. Next base: position 111,247,333 of record NC_134582.1, read on the forward strand.
AGTTAATGTATCTTTAGTTTGTATATGTGGTTGCTATTTGCTTGAGTAGTAAGAAATATTTCCTGGAGAAATTTGGGCAGATAAGGTTCTAAAATGAATTATCTCATGAAACAACTGTGATACCTTTGGGCTCAAAATGTTGTTACTTCGAGTTCTTGATGACAAAGATGATTCAAAATATTAGAATTAGAAGGAAAAATTCTTATTTTCTCTGGAACTTGGCTTTGGAGCTACATAGGACTGAACACCTTAGACTGATATCGAGATGTATTCTTTGGGGGGCATCACAAGACTGTTGGAAAAAACAAGGTCTTTCTTAGTCTAATACATCAATGAAGTGATTAGCCAGGTTTAAAAGATGGAATTCCTGACACGGGTCACAATAAAGCTAATAAAAATTGTCATTCTTCTGCTTACATTGATGACTTCAGTCTTTTCATGTACCATTGACATCAAATGTTGTATGTCTCTCTGATATTACCTGGTATAAGTTAAAGTTACATGGGAGAGTAAGTACTGGTTGTTCTTTCACATAGCAAGACAGCTGTAGTTAGTTACCGTGTACATGTACTAAAAAAGTGTATTTTAAACATTCTCATCACAAAGACGATAAATAGTTAACAAGGTGGATGTTTTCACTTACCATATTTTATTATTCCACAACCCACAGAGATGGAAACATTTTATAATACTCACGAATAAATACAATTTGTTATTTTTTTAAATTACCAATAGAATGAAAAAATACAAAGAAAATGAGTATATAGGAAGCTTACTAAAAACAAAATTATAATTCAAAAAAGAGAACGTTGATTGGATGATCTATGATAGGCAGTTGAGCTTTTGAAGCTCCTACAGGGCTGAGATTTGATTTCCAGCACCCACAGGGGGTGGTTTACAGTTGCTGGAAATGCCAGGAAAGAGACCCAGTGGGTTTGTGGAGGTGTTGGATGAAGATCCAGGATATGACTGTACCCTTAGGAGGCTAATAGTTGTTGGAAGTGAGGGTCTAATAAGTAGAATAGATGAGTAGTGATGAGTCAGCATACCCACTGTCATGTGTAACTCACTCATGATGACAGAAAAGGCAGAAAAGAAGATGGTGATTCAGGCACAGAAATGATATGGGAAGGAAGTGGTGAGCTGTGGAAGACTGGTTAGGGATCAAAAAGAAATAATAGACTAGAAATTAAATGTGAGATACTATAAGATCATCAATGTTTAAAAAACAGCTCTGTCGATCAAAGCTCAGACTTACTCTTGGGGTCCTTTTGGGTACAGCAGGGGAATGGGAAGTTTTGTAATGGGATTGAAGGAGTTTGAAGTCCTGTAGGGTGAAGGATGTTTTTTACTGTGTGGGTGATGGTTTAAAGGGGAACAACAAAAATACATTTACAGATACAAATTTTATCATAATTAAGCATATTCCTTGAGAAATTTGATGTCAGGAACTAAAAGTTGAAGCATGGAGAAAAAGGAGTTAGCATCTGGTATTGAATGTGGTCGGAATGAGAAAAAAAGTGTACTACATTGTTGCCTGGAAGGTGGTCAGCGGTTAGTTACTACCCTGAAATGATCTCTAAATAAGGATTAGGAAGCTAAGGTTCCTGGAAGCAGGTAGTAAAATGCCTGGAGAGATCTGATACAAGCAATGGTGTGTGATGTCTTCTGAACTGTAAAATAAGATGCTTATTCCAATGGAAAGTTAAAAAATAATGCTTCAGTCCTCTAATACCTGATACTATAACTCTTCTAGCCACCAAATGCTCCTTCTTTAAACATTTTTTAAATTTTAGATTAAGACAGCTACATCACTTCTTCCCCCCATGTCTTCCCTCCAACAGCTCTCATGCTCTCCCTCACACCCAAAATCATGGTCCCTTATTCTTTAAATAAATATAACTTTGTTTAAATGTATACATGTCTTAGGGAAAGCCACTTGCTATTGGATAACAATTTGAATGCTCATACCTGAGGAAGACTAATTCTCCCTAAGTTATTAACTACCTGTGTCTTCCAGATACATCATGGAAACCTCACCCATGAAATCTCAACAACATGGTTGCCTAAACAAGACTTGAACAATGACACAAGTAATTGACATGCTAATATGGATAGGTGAAATTTCACACCTAGTGATTGTCTTCCTTTTAATAGTGACTGCTTACATATGCATTGGCCATTTTTCCTTTCCTGGCTTTAAAAATTATGTTTAAAATGAAAGAAAGTTCCTGGAAATTATAATAAACTGTTAGATTGTTATATAGAAAAAAATATCTCTGGCGTGGTTTCACAGGAACTGACATGACAATTTCTGCTGGTGTAGATGAAAATTGCTACAGAGTTACCTATTAATTCCTTTTATTTTCCATTTGTTTCTTATAGATTGATGCACTGGATAGATCTTTACTGAATAATTAAATTTTTTCTTTGACAGTGTCTCATTTTGTAAACCTCAAACTTACCATGCAGAACAATCTGACCTTGAAGTCACAGAAATATGCTCCCCTCTACATCTCAAGTGCTAAGATTAAATGGGTGTGTTTTCATGTATTGAATAAGTGCCTATTTTATACCAGGAGTCAAGATAGTGAGCTCTGGTGAAGAAAATAGATTGATGATTTTAGTTAACTGGGCATAGGCTTTGAGTGAAAGACTTAAAATTTGTTAAGAGCATATATTTCATGCTAAGTGCCTTTACCATAAGAAAAGAAATATGCATATGTGTATAAGAGAGTATATATTCACGTATATAAGCACATAGTATAGTATATACATGTATGTACATTTATTATTTCTCAGAAATTCTCTAAAATGCAATATAAACAAAATTTAGTGCTGTGATGGAGACTAACTTCTATGAAAGCTTAGCAACAGAGAATTTCTTTAAGACAGTAGTGTCTAAGAAGTGACTAAAAATTAAGCATGAGAAGTGGGTAGTTAACACAGGAGTGTTTCAGGCACAGGCGAAGTCTCCAGCTATGAAAAGAGTTAGTGAATGCAAAGAAGACATATTACAAAGTCGAACTTCAGTCTAGGAGGATTGAGAGAAATTGGAAAAGCCATACTATATAAAATCTTATTGATATGTGTTGAAGGGAGGCCAAAGTGTTGTACCTAATTCACCTTCTATCCTAATTTGTATTACCCACCCCAAGCTATCTTTTTATGATAGCTTTAGGTAGAAAGAGGGAAATATTGTATGATATTTTGTTTGTGTTCTGACAAATAAATCTTGCTTGGAGATCAGAGGGCAGAGCTAGCGACTAGTTAAACATGGACGTCAGGCAATGGTAGCACACATCTTTAATCCCAGCACTTGGCAGGAGAAAGCAGGAAGATCAGGAGTTTAAGGTCACCCCTGGTTACCTGAGATTCAACTAGTCTAAAAGAGAAGCAGCCCAGTGGTGGTGGGTCAAACACTTGATCCCAGCACTTGGGATCTTATGCTTTTGATCCCAGTACTTGGGATACGCATGCCTTTAATGCCAGCACTAGGGAGATGGAGCCAGGAGTATAAGGAGGGTAGAGACAGTCTGGGGATTTGATCCCCACCCCCACTCAGTTTGATGATTTGTAAAGACAGGATCCCCTCCTTTATTGTCTGAGGATTCATAGAGACAGGAGTCCCTATTTGATCTGAGATTTAGTAGAGGTAAGAAGCTTCTGGTTCCTGCTCTTCTCTGACCATTCACATTCATCCCCTATTTTCTGTCTCCGGGTTTTTAATGATGAAGACTAATTAGATTCATGCTTCACATGCACATACACATAGTCTTATACTCTCTCTCTGTCTCTCTCTGTCTCTCTCTGTCTCTCTCTGTCTCTGTCTCTCTCTGTCTCTCTCTGTCTCTCTCTCTGTCTCTGTCTCTCTCTCTCTCTCTCTCTCTCTCTTACACACACACACACACACACACACACACACACACACACACACACACACTGACCCGGTGAAAAATTGTCACTGCTTACCTGCAAGCTATTTCCTGCTTGCTCTCTAGTGGCCCTGGGCTATTTTCATAGCCAATCTGGTATGAAATCTGTATACGCTTGTGTATATGCTATGATGTTTTCTGCCCCCCACACATAAGGCACTCAGTCCGAAGAGACTTGCTATCGTTAATAACAACTTATGTAGGCTGAGGGATATAATGCTATTCTGTTTCGATTTTCTGTGGTTTAACACAGATGGGGAAAGTATTTTAAGAAGCTTAGCTATTTTGTTAAATGTTTATGACTTGTAAATTCCCAGCCTTTTAGGATTCTCCAAATGTGTTGACATTGATGGTGAATTTGAAGGGAAATTAGCCAAATATGTTTTTGTCTAATTAACCCAGAGCATCTAATAATAGCTGTCAGGATTGGCATGCAAGGTAGGGCCACTTATTTATTGCATAGAGATATGGTCCTATTATTTTCTTTTGATGTTTAGATTTTCACATACCCCCATCCCCCACATACCTCCTTCCCTGGGGATTCATTGAATGAGCTGTCAGAACACAAATTTGCAACCTTCCTTATTTTCTGAAAAATAAAAAAAAAGTAATCTAGCAGTTGCATTTTCCCAGAAGTCCAAAATCTGGCTCTTCTAATCCTGTTTCTCATAAGATGCAGAAAGGGGCAAATCCTCTTTTAGATCCAGTGGTCACAAGAAATGATAAAATGTTGGAGTTTTGTGTGTAGTCCTTAATCTCTTGCGTTAATAACCATTATTAATATAATATATATATTTTATATATTATATTAATAATATATATATAATATATTATATATATAATATTATATATATTATATTAATAATATATATATATAATATATATAATTCAGCAATTATATATCATCCTTGTTTAAGTAAGGATAGTAATTAGAATGTAAAGCTGTAATAATTCTGTCAAAAAAATGGTAGCGCCGGGCGGTGGTGGCACACGCCTTTAATCCCAGCATTCGGGAGGCAGAGGCAGGCGGATTTCTGTGAGTTCGAGACCAGCCTGGTCTACAAGAGCTAGTTCCAGGACAGGCTCCAAAACCACAGAGAAACCCTGTCTCGAAAAACCAAAAAAAAACCAAAAAACAAAAAAAAAAATGGTAGCATTTGGCAAATTCCTGCAGGGAACTCCTACAGTCAGTAAGAGACAAGGACAAACAGCATTGTTGCCATTTGATGATGATTTTAGATGTTGGCTCTAAACTAGCTCATGACAGTCATCTTGTCTCATTTTCCTGAGTGCTGGTATTATAGGCAAAAGTCCCCAGTCCTCGTGAGATGCTTTCTTCATTTTAATTTTGATATATATATTTAAAATTTTTCAGGTAAATTTGCTTTGGATATTCTATACATATATGCACATATACATATATATATATATATATATATATATATATATGTATACAAATTGTCCGTATACATATAGACTTTTTTATCTTACATAGTAATCCAAGTCTCCCCCTTTCCAGCTCCTCCACCTCCCCCCCACCGACCTCATCCACTCCTCAGTGAAGGTAAAGCTTCTCATGGGGCATCAACAAAGTCTGTCACATCTCTCTGAAGCAGTACCTTGGTCTTGTTTGTGGACTCTTGTTGCTGATGCTAACAAGGGCACAACAGGTTGGCCTCAGGATAATAATTAACAAATCAGTCAGAGGTTACGAGAAATTTTCCATTTATTTTGAAAGAAGAGTTTATTAAACAAAGTAGAATTATAAATATGACCTGGAAAAAATTAGAATTTTTTTTTCATGTCATTAATATGAACAAAAAGCCTGAGCAAATACAGCTAAAATCAAGGGTAACTAAAGGACGTAGGTATTTTCAAAAGTAGGATAGTCTTTGCAGAATAAGAGAAGCTCTGTTTCCACTGCTCATCCATCTACTTTAGGATGCATGGAAACATGGGAAATTTGAACTAAATTACTAGTAGAGTTGTAGAGATAAAGCTTTCACTCAGAATGTGAGTGCAATGCCATCTATATACACTTAGTATCGACATCTCAACACATTTGAGAATGTGCTTCGTGTTTGCATTAGACAAACCCATGATAACAAAACAAAATGTAAATATCTACAAGAATTGATAGAAACAACCAAATATCCTTAAAGTGTATGTGTATAATTCACATATTGATGTTTAAGCTTCATCTTGATTTCATAGAAAACAAAATGTTTACAACTGGATAAAGTATGGTTAAAGTGCTATATTATGCCTTGAATATTTACATCTGTTCAAAATTAAAAGGTAGAAACCCAATGGCTTTGTTAATGAGACTGATGAGAGCTCTCTCACTGTTCTCAAGGTGAACATGCTATCAGACAGGCTTCTGTACACCAGAGGCCTTTACTAAATCTGGTGGTACTGTCACCATGGACATTCCAATATCCAGAATTGTTCAGAAGTAAATTCCTGTTGTTTGCAAGCCACACAGCATATGGTATCTACTGTATGAATGCAGACAGAACTTACTAAGAGAAGCAGTAAAATGTATCCACGCTACGAACACTGCAGTTAATAAGAAACTGTTATGAGGTATGAAATGATTTACTTCATCAGGCATTTGCTGGCATTGGGTGGCATATGGCATGTGCTTTGGAAAGTTGTGCATGTTGTAAAACCAAAGATTCAGTGAAGTCATGTGATACAACACAGATGAACATTTCCAGAATCACCTGAGAATCAACCTATATTATTATGAACTACTTTATAATAGTTTTGCATTCAGACACCTTTTTGCTCATGTCAATATTTTTTGTTACCCTTACATTCAGTTGTATGACATCACAGTTCAAGAAGTTGTGATCTAGAGAATTCTAGATCCTGATTCATTTCAGAAATGTAGTGACAAACTACATTTATTATATATATTATATATATATATTATATATATTACATATAATATATATTATATATAATATATATTATATATAATATATACATTTATATATATAGTTTATATATTATATATATAATATAGTTTATATATATAATATAGTTTATATATATAATATAGTTTATATATATTATATATATAGTTTATATATATTATATATATTATATATTTATTATATATATAATATATATAAACTATATTATTTCATTATTTCATTATTATTTCATTATATAATATATATAAACTATATTATTTCATTATTATGCTTCCAGAAGTGTGCCAAAAGAAAAAGAATAATAGAAGCAAGATATTCAGTATAAAAATATTTGCTGACAATGTAACTCCCACATTTGTCTTTTTGTCATTTAGATAACTATATGTGTGTGTGTGTGTGTGTGTGTGTGTGTGTATGTATGTAAAAGAAAACAGAGTGCAAAATGTTAAAGGAAGATGACTTATTTGTGTTAAGTTCTTTAAAGGACTTTTATTGGACAATTAACTGTGTCTAAAAGAACCAGAGTTGGTCAGTCCACAAGTAAACAGAAGTACTAGAAAAGTTTACCTTGGTGAAAAGAGATTTATTAACAGAAACCCTTCACAGGATTCAGGGACTTTCCCATAGGTGATGGAGGCAAAGGAGAATCATAGAGAAGTTGATGCACCAAGCTGGCATCTCTAAGAAACTACAGTGCTATGGTCCATGATGTGAGGGAAATGTCCATTCCCAGGAGAGGGCTATCACTGATGTCATGCTCCCTCTGATATTGGAGGACAAAGCTGTAATAATTATAGAAGAAATCTTAATTGCAGGTTCAGTGGGCACAGTTAATCTTGTACATTCTCTGTGTGACCCTCACTATTGAATCAATACATTGCCATCCACGAGTGAAACTATAGCAAATTAAAAACAGAATAGAGGTTGTTAATGAATGGCAAATCTAAGAAGTCAAAGATGCAAAGAGATAAAACAGCAAATGTAGAAAAAGTCACTATGAAAAAAGAATGGGGTTAATATTTCCTTGATGGACGATGGGTGCAGAAGACAGAACAGGACCTAAAACTCAAGCAAAACCACTTGTACAAGAACACAATGAAGATGAAAATCATGTCCTAAAATCACTGAAACAACGTAATGGCAGGAAAATTGGTTTATAACTGATAAAAGCTCAATTTAAATCGAGATTTCCACAATTGGAGAAATACAGAAGAGAAATTAGAACGAGAAGTTTGGGAGAAATATAATGAAGCTCATATGTGTGCTAGACGAGCTCCACTCCCATTCGAGAGGAGGCAGAGCAACGGAACCAGAAGGATTCTGAAAGTTTTCATTATCATTCCTCTTATCAACAAAAGAATTTAATTAATATTTGAAAAGTGTTCCTGTTGACTGAAGTACAAATCAAATGAAAATTACATGTGGTTTTAAAAGGTTTTATTTACTTATGTGTGTGCCTGGATGAGTAACGGGTACAAGTGTTAGCATGTGAAGGGGCTAGGAGCTGGTGTCTGATACCTCAGAGCTGGAGGTACAGTCATCTCTGAGACACCATGTTATTACATTGATGCTAGGATCCCAAGTCCAGTCTTCATGATTGCTCAGCAAATCATCTAACCCAACCCCTGAGCCATCTGCCCAACCCCTGGCTATGTGTAATTTTTAAAAGTGTGATGAATAATTAAAACAAGTTGGGATTAGATTGTGTTGTAAAATGAAGGCAGGATATATTAGCAAGTATTTAAAACTAGTCAAAGAATAAATATTTCAATTTTTTAGACTGTGTGTGTGAGAGGGGCACTGTAGTTATTTGTGATTGTGGGTCCTCAACCCTTACATGGGTGCTGAGAATCTTCTGGAAGAGCAGTAAGCACTCTTAACTGCTGATGTTTCTCTCCAGCCCCCAAAATAATGCTTTTAAAGTAGAACGAAGTTTAAATCAATAGAGAAGATTTAAATAGTTTGTTCTTCCAGAGTAAGCTTAAAATGTTTTAAAAGTGATAATATTCTGGACATAAAATTTCAAAATGTACCAGAAAAAATCTTAAGAGTTGGAGTATGAATAATTGCTTGTAACATCTCTAATTTTGTATATGTAGGGAATTCTCAAGCTTATGCAGTTTATTTTTGAAGGGATAAATATATATTCAAACAGAATTTAGGTATCTAAGGATATTTTAAAAGTAAGTTATCCATTAGTAAGGAAAAAGGAATATATAATTTTCAAAATTTGACAAACTTGGTTTTGCAGAGAGGAAATTTGAACAGATACAAATAAAGCAGCAAGAAAGCAAAGTGTATTTTAATAAAATCATTTAAATAAGACGGAAAACTGTAAGAAGACGAAGAAGCCTAAAATGTGTTGGAATTTCTTATTGTCCACTGTCCTTACGGAAAATGAATGTAATTATTTTATCTGTTAGTTCCTTACCAGCTATTGTCTTTGTTTCAGATTTGCTACTCTGTGTCTGCTTTCACTTGGAACGCCTCCTGGAGGAACAGAGGTCCCTTGTTCTTCTGCCCTCCACAACTCCAGTCATGACTCTTTTTATTCCAGTGCCAGTCAAAAGACTCAGTGTGGCGGGAGTTATTATCCTAGATTTAGTTTAATTTTGAAATTGGAAGTTTACAAGGATCCTTCAGTTGGAGGCTCACTTAACGGTACCTTGTAGGCTGTCTGTATCTCTTAAGGGTATAAAGCAGAGGATGGTAAGTGTTTTTTTTTGTTTTTTTGCTTTTTTGTTTTTTTTGTTTTTGTTTTAGATACTGCACCATGCCTGAAAACCTGACAACCTGGGTCAGGTCCTGGGATGAACATGGTGAAAGGCGAGAACTAACTCTCCCAAGCATCCTCTGACCTTCACTCATGTGCTGTGTCACGTGAAGGCACATGCACATGTGCACACATACATACGCATGAATCAATCAATCAATCAATCAACGAATAATATGCACTTTAAGATATTTATTTGTAGGCTTTTTAAAGTACTGTAGCAGGACATTGACGTTGTCTCAGACCCCTAGAACCTGCGCTTTGCTCTGTACTCTGGATGCATCTCGCATCACCTTGAAGTTTTCAGGTTTTCTTAAACAATTCTTTACTCCCTCTGGCTTGTTTATATTTGCTCCACTTGTTTTACTCGCTTTTTACCTCACTATTGTACAAGAGTTTTTGTTGTTGTTGTTTCTTTTTTCTTGTTTTGTTTTTGTTTTTTTGGTGTGTGTTTGTGTGTGTGTGTGTTACAGTTCTAAAACCAGACACTTACGGTTTTCATGACTGACCTATGATAGCTCCCAAACTATAATGACTGACATCCTATTTAGCTCTGAGGCATCTGCAACAAATATTTGATTTGGAAAGCAAAGTAATTTTCTCTCAGTTTACCTGCCAACATGAATGAGTGAGAGGGAAACGAGAGGGAGATTCCTTTAGACTTATTCTTCTGATTGGCATCATCTCAGCGTTCCGCTGCTCATAGGCACTGATGCAATCAACTGTCTTAAGTGAATGCATTAACTATATATGTTGGGCATATGTGGATGGATATGGAACATTACAAATACGTTTGTTGTTCTCAAAACTCTTCAAAGTCTCAGTATTTTTAGGAGTAAAAGAAGAGTTTGGGTTAGTTTGTGCATTTCATGTGTTCTGAAGACTTTAAGATTTTCCATGGAAGGTTTAGAAAAAGATTTTTAAAACTCCTGCGGCCTGTTGGAGGACAGCTAGAGCTCTCTCCAGATACCCAGCACTTCACATGGTTTACCTATGCTTTTAGGTGTCTTACCAAACTTTATAGAAAGTGTTTTGTGCCTCAAAAGTTTTGGAAAGCCTTGTGACAAATCTCAGTTGCTCAAGGACCTAAATCCTAGCATCCTTTTGACAATGCTGTAAGACCTGGAGAGACTGGACGTTCCCTAGACTTTAAAAGTCAGAATCTACATTTACACAAGCTCACAAGATAACAGATTGCAAGACAACTTTGAACAACATACTTGTATAGGGTGTAGTAGCACCCTCCTAGACTCCCAGTTCTTAGGCAGCTGAGAAGTAAAGGTTACTCTGGCATAACTACATAATGAAACCCTGTGTCAAAAAAAATAGATAAAAGGAAATAGAGTACTGTACAAATAATCCCAAATTTACTCTCAGCTAAAACACTGTAATTTCATATATACTTCACACACACACACCTTCTTCATGCTTATCCCAGAGAACAAGAAACCAATCAAAGACTTGCAACATAAAGAGATTGTTTATTGCATATAGATCAGAATATTTGTACTGATTAGATTTCAATTGTGTTTCTTTTGTAGTGACAATAACTATGGTCAACTAAAGAATCTAGCCTTTAGCTATAGACTTGAGGAGCAAATCTCATTACCCCTACAAGTAAGACAAATGAGTCCAAGTACAATTAATGAAAAAGAATAAAGAAAATGATATTCTAAAGATAGTGCAAAGGAGCCTGGGAGTGTGGAAGAGAAATATGTTAACGTCGATAATGATGAAATCAGGACGATAAGAGCTGCAACATTTGTAGGCTGCCTTAACGCTTTCCAAGCTTTTGAATATTCAACAACTCATTGAAGTCATTATAACAATTCAGGGAAGAAGGCAAATTAGATATTTTTAAGCATAGTTCACTAATTTAAATAAGGCCTGACCCAGTAGACTATAGTAACCAAGTCTGGCAAATCAATGTACCCTGATAGCTCATTTTATTTTAATTTAATCTTAAACTGGCCCCAGTGCAAGTAGAAATGGGCCAGGAGATAGATAAATTTACTGTGTTCATAGTATCTGAGGTTGACATTTTTTTTCTGCTGCTTGACTATCTCTTTGTTTTCCATTTTCCTTATGCTTCTCTGTAATGTTTTTCTAACTTTTTCCATTCTCCTTTCATATTTCTCCACCTTCTTCTTCTTTCCTCTTTCACTTCATCTGCACCACAGACTCCAGCTTCCTCCACCTTTCTTGCGGTTACCTGCCTCCACACCAACCTTCTAGGGACTCTGTGTGTCTCAGCTATCTGTTCTACCTCCTCCTCTCCACCTGGTCCAACCACTGCTTCGCCAGGCTTCCCTCTTTTGCCATAAGTTGTTATGGCAACCGACAGTCAGTGGGCCCAGGAGACACCATGCCGAGCCAAAACTGGCAGGAAGAGACAGTGAGCAGCATCTGCGGAGGTTGATAAGGCCAAAGTGGTGGTTTGGCCTCTCCTGTAAGGGAAGAGAAAACTGAGAGATTGGCAGGAATGATTCTCAGCTGGATGGAGAACCTGCAAACTGCTTTCAGATTTTGCTGGAGTTACATGAGGCCTTCTGCTTTGAACTTTGAAGCCCATCCTTTAAAATTAGTGTCTTCTTTCCCAGTCCTAACCTCAGATGCATCAGGAGAAAATGAGGAGTAGAAAAATGCATAATAGTATTGATTTTATAATTATTTTGGAGAAATGCTTTGCCTTCATCTCTGGATGAAGGGCGTAAAGTGTATTTTGAATTTCCAACTGAAAAGCCTTCCATTTTTGAAGATTTCTCTGTGTCCTGTCTCCATGGCATTTGGAGAGTTCTGACTTCTTCAGATATTAGAAACACAGTGGATTTTTGTTTGTTTATTTCTCCTCTTTCATAAGCATTTTTTCTAATATAAAATTATCAAACGAATCAATAAACAATGAAATAGTCTGTAAATAAGAACATTGGGAAAAGAAACGCAAATGGCAGCCACTCTTTACCTTTCAGGGAGGCACTCCGGTTTTAGGTCCTTCATATATACTTTATTTTAGTTGAAATCAGACTCTGTCCAATTTGATAAGGTGATGTGGTCCTCCCAATGTGTCCAGTTATTGAAAACTTTGAGTTTCTGAGTTGTAAGAAATAAAAATGCTGCCTCAAAATTATTGTTTGTGGGAATTTGGGGATACTTGAGTGTTGTCTTTATGTCACAGTCTTGGGGCAAATGATGTCATCTTTGCACATTTTTTTGAGAAATATGTGTGTGTGTGTGTGTGTGTGTGTGTGTGTGTGTGAGAGAGAGAGAGAGAGAGAGAGAGAGAGAGAGAGAGAGAGAGAGAGAGAGAGAGATCCTGGGTATGCCTGTGTCTGTGTGCACAAGGAGGTCAAATAACAACATTTAGGAGTTGTTATCGCCTTCCATTGCGTGGGTTCAGGTCATTAGACTTGAAGATAAGCACCTTTACCCACTGAGATTTTTTAGTCCCTCTCATTCTTTGAAAACATATTTGCTTTTACTCAATTGACCCATTATTATATGGGTTCTGAATTTGTGAGTTCAATGAACCATGAATTGAAAATACTTTTAAAATTGCACTGTACTCATAATTCACAGTCTTTTCTTGTCATTATTGCCTCAGTGAAAAGTTATAGCTGCTACTTGAATACCATTTAATTTTATTAGGAATCATAAGTAATCCAGAGATGATCTAAAGCCCATGGGAGGATGTAGATTATATGCGAACACATATACCATCTTATTTAGAGACCTGGTGACCCTGGAAACAATCCCTTGTTAATACAGAACAACCGTATGTTTCCCTAAGTAAGATTAACTTGCATACCTTGTAAAAATATTTGTATGTCATAAAATGTTTTCTCATACACATTTTAATGGTACTTCATAGGAATACACAATTTTGTAAATTATTTGGAACTTAACTTTTTAATAATTGGTATTGTTTACTGGCAAATAGACTTAAAGTGGATTTACTTTGTTCTGCCTATTTAAAGTGGGAGTTCTTGAAAAGACACACGAATAGAGGGTAGACCAGATGACTAAGAATGCAAGCTGGGCTTTAGAGGCCAGGCCAGGTAGCCATGTGTGAAGAGAGGACAGCTGGAGATAGAGCAAAGGCAGCACTTGAGTCTGGCCAGCACAGTGAACTGCTACAGGACTCCAATCTGTCTTCCAAAGGCTCTTTTGCCAACCTGCCACTTAAAACTGAGTAAGAGTGCTTAGAATCGCTGCATTTGTTTTCAAATGCAGTTCTGCAGTCCAAAAGATGATATCAGAAACCCGAACTTACTGAGAGTCCCACGGTACTTTGATAAGTTGACATGTGGCAGCATACAAAACCTGAACGCTGTTTTGGTGTTTTCTACAACAAATTTAACATAAGACTGCTCAAAGTTATAGGTTGGCTTCATTTGTTGTGAATTTGGCAGGTGAATTGGATAGATTGAAGAGTTTATATTAGTGAAAACCCATAAGCCATATATATTTATTTTTACTGTAACTTTTCCACTAGAAGTTTTAATGATGCAGGTGTGGTTTAACTGCTTTTATCAAACTATAATGACTTAGAAAAGTTGGACAATACAAATTTGCCATTTTGGTATTTCTGCAGCCTTTTGTTCTGGGTACTTAACAGCCCCTCTCTTCTCTACTTTTTCTTTTTTTAATATTTGCATTTCTTTTTTTCTTAAGAATCAAGGAATAAAAAATTCATGTGCAAAGATAATGATATTTGAATATTAAGACTAATAAAGAAACATATATAGATGGAACTTTCTGTCCTGCCTGGTCCCGCAGTAGTTCAGTCCCAAAGAAATACACAGAGGCCCATATTAGTTATAAACTGCTTGGCTTATCAGCTCAGGCTTACCATCAACTAGCTGTAATAACTTAAATTAGCCCACAATTTTTCTCTAAGTTTAGTCACATGGCTTGGTACCTGTTCTCAGAGAGTCATTCCCATCTTGCTTCTTCTGCATCTGGCTAGTGACTGAATCTCTGCCTTTTCTCTTCCCAGAATTCTCCAAGTGTGGATGTCCTGCCTATACTTCTTACCTGACTACTGGTCAATCAGAATTATATTAAACCAATATGAGTGACAATGAGAGACAAATATTTACAGTATACAAGAGCATTATCCTAAAACATTTCCTCTTCTGTTCTTTTCAAAACAAGACCCTGAATCTAATCTTCTTAGTTTAGCTTTTTTTTCCTGACCATTATCAATAACAACTTGTAACAAAGACAATAAATTAAGACAAATATTAGTGATCCATTTTTTTGTAAATGTGGGTGTAGTTTTCTAGGCTACTTCCTGTTGATTGGTGGTTATGGTATTCTTATGGAGACCCAAAGAAAATTTAAGATTATGGCCAAGTCCTGATTGAGGTATTCTGTGAGGCTGGATCATCTCAACCAGTAGCCTTGAAATTGTTCTGGATGCAGAACTCAGAAGAAACTGCAATAGAGGTTCTCTGAAACATTGTACATCTGGACCATCTGTTCGCATTAGACATTTTTCAGGGGGTCTTCCTCAATCATATCTTATTTTTCTTAACCAAGAATGAATCCACAGCCTCTTATTTCCTGTGGAAACAAAAGCAAAGCCTCTTCTCCAAAGTAACACATCTTTTGACTTAAATTTTTAAGTCAAAGTATTTTCAAAATACATAAATTGGATCAATCCAGCTGCATTTATACTCTAACATCTTTTATCAGCTGTTGTTCCTTCCTCAGCAGACATGTCAAAGACAGCATAAAACATACAATATTCAGACTCTGTGTATTTTTCCATCTTTATGTGCTTTTTTTACTCTATTTATTTTATTTTTAATTTTTGGTTTATTGAGACAGAGTTCCTATATGTATCTTTGACTGTCCTGTAACTTACTCTGTAGACCAAGCTGTTCTTGAACTCACATGGATCCACGCGCCTCTGCCTCTCAAGTGCCGGGATTAAAAGTAGGTGCTACCACATCTGACTACTCTATTTTTTTAATGGATGTTCTCTGAAGTATAATTTATAAAAACTCAGGCTCAGAAATTGGGGTTCAACCTGAAGATCCAAAAAGAAAAACAGCCAGCTACTAGCTTTTACCTCAACTTCTGTTTGAAATGGCGATTCCAGGAATCACAGAATGAGATTGTGTGCTGTCTCCTCTGGTTTTATATTACTCTCTAGGGCTGGGATTAAAGGCATGCAACACCATAATTAAAAGCATGCACCATCTGATTTCTATGGCAACTACTGTGGGTACTGGGATTAAGGGTGCATGTCATTGTGGTTAAGGGAATTAAATCTATTTTTCTCAGACCACATGAGTCTTTAATCTCTTAAGAGATATGGTTAGAATTAAAGCTGCAGCTTTGGCAGCTGGCTCCTTCCATTCCTTAGCTTTGAGAGTCTAGCTTCATGTTGGAGGTACTGACAGGAGTCATGTTTTTTGCCACAATTCGGTGGAGTTTCTAAGTCCATGCCACCACCAAGAAGCCTGATTCCTGTTGCTCATAAACACCATTTAAGGGTTTGGTCCAGAGCCTCTTAAAAGAGCCACCATGTGGTTTTTGCTACTAATGCTGAGTCAGGAAACCTCTCTTAAAAGAGCTTCGCCTTTGCTTGCCTGAAGCAAACAAAGCCTACCTGAGTAAGATGGTTACCAAGAAGCTGTGCTTGACTCTTGTCTCTCTAGAATACTTTTCTTAAAGCTTTATGTAGAAATTCTTGACATATTTTTGGATGCCATTTGTAACATTATTAATAAAAGCCCTGAGACAGACATTGTGGTTCAACCTGAGGGTCAGAAAAGCAAAACAGCCTGCCACTGGCTCTTACCTCTACCTCAGTCTGAAACTGCGATCCTACCTGCCTCCAGGAATCCTCAGAAAGAGACTGAGAACTTCTCCTCCAGTTTTATATTCCTCTCTAGAGCTAGGATTAAAGGTGTGTACCACTGTTGCCCAGTTTCTGTGGCAAACTAGTGTGGCTACTGGGATTAAAGGTGTGTGTCACTACGGCCTAGTCTGTAAGGCTGACTAGGGTGGCTGTTTTACCCTCTGATCTTCAGGAAAGCTTTATTTATTAAAATATAAATGAAATATCACTACAAACATAGATTTCAGAGTTAATATAATAATTAAAATCACACATATAATGTGTTTTGAATATCTCCATTTAAATTATAAAAAACATAGAAAAAAGCAAGAATAAAGTCAGATTATTTTACACACACAAACACACACTTACACACACCCCAGAAAGAAGCCTGGTATTAATGAAAGAGATATTTTTAAGTTGTTCACCAGTACTGTACCCAGATAATGCTAACCTAGATGAAAATTAGCCAAACTGATTTTCTTCTGTGTAAGGGGAAAGATCCCATGTGGAACTTTTCAAAGACAGAAGACAACAAGCACTTTAGGGTTGAGAGAGGTTAGAAGGTGGAATGGACAGTTGGGAAAGGGGAGTACTTCACTTCACAAAAGGCCATACATGGAATTGTGGACCAAACCCTTGCCCTCTATCTGGATGATAGTCTACTAAACAAGGATGTTGATCATATGAACTCTATTTAATTGTGGCTGTTGATACGTGGAGGGTGATCTGTGAAGGAATAGTACAAATTGGTGATTGCCACCTCATCTAGATGAAATTTTGGGGCACAACAATTTTGTCTTTCATTTGCTACATAGGGCATTGAGTAAGAAAATCACATTGGCATCACCCACTTTTTCTATTCAATGTGATTTTCTCAGAATAAACCTGTGGTGGCAGAGTCCATCTGAATGTGGTTCACTCTGTATTTAACGACAAATGGAAACTGGCAAGAATACAGAAAAAAGAAAACATGTCAAAAGTGAATGAGGCCCTAAGTTTATTTGTAACAAACATAGCATGTGTGTAGAGGGAGGGTCAGATTCTGGAACAATTCATTTTAAATAACAAAACTAAGAAAACTTTAGTAACCTGCTGAGGGTAAGTCAACTTCATAGGTAGAAGTGTTGCTGTTTGAAACCGTGTATGAACACCATACATTACTACTAATGAGATATTCAGAGTAAATTTAAATCCACCTAGAAAATGATTCTAAAATATGTCAAAGTGTTTTTAATTATTTTAACTTTACTACCCCCATTAAATATCAAAAGATTACCATTAGCTTAAAAGACATCAAAGTAAAATGTAATAGAAGCAGTAAAGAAGAGTATCTTGTTGCAGAAAAACAAATTAGTGACACAAAAATCCAATCCAAAATTTTCCATTACTCGTAGAAAAAGTATGAGAAAATTATGATGGTATAAAGATAAAAGATAGGAGGATGTAACAGGAAGAAAAACATGTCTATGACAGAAATTTGTATTATCTGTAAGTCTCCCATGAGAAAAACAATGGAGTTATGGAGCAAAGGAGGAAAAGATTGGGTCAGCATCAAACATTCCAATAATATTAGATGATATTGGAGAGAAGGAATCCAGCCGGAAGTTTTCCATGAAAAGGAAATCTTCTGAACCTATAATTCTCCATCCACCAGAATTATCATTCCTGTATGAAAGCCAACAAAGACCTCTGTCAAGAGGCTGTTACAGAGCCATGCATGTCTGCTACGTGACCACAAGCAAGTGCTCCAAGACAAACATTTGGCTTTATTGTATTCCAATGGAAAACTAAAATAGAAAGATACATCTTTACTAAACAATGAAAAAATAAAGACAAGGTATCTTTGGAAACATAATGAGTGATAATATGTATTCACTAAAGATAGACACATGTATCTTAGTGGGGAGGACAGATTTTTAAATTAATTGTGTGTGTGTGCGTGCTCACACACACATATACATAAATGTCACATATCAGGTGCCCATAGAAGCCAGAAGAGGCTGTAAGGACTTCCTGGAGCTAGAATTACATGAGGATGAGAGATGCTCAAGGTGGCTTCTGGGAATTGAATTTTAATCTTCCAAAAGAGCAGCAAGTGTTCTTAACCACTGATCCATTTCTCCAGCATGTGGTGGGACATATTCAGGGAAATACTTCATTAGGTGCTGTTATCATTGTGAAAACATCAGTGTGTACTGATTCTGAGACTGCTTCAATGTCACTAGGTATCTTTACATTCCTCTCCCTGGACCCTATAGTCGTGTAGCCATTATCATAATGCAAAGTGCATTTAGTCCAACTGTAAAATTATCCCTAATCAACCACAGCATCTGCATTATTTAAAAGTCCAAAGTTCAAACTCTCTTCTGAGACTTATTCAATCTCTTAACTTCTGTCATTCTTGTAAAATTAAAATGAAAAGGTAGATCATTTGTTAGAGGAAGAGGTTTGTTCATCCTAACCACCCAGAACTGAAATAACCACACAGAAACTGTATTAATTAAAACACTGCTTGGCCTATTATCTCTAACTCCTTATTGACTAATTCTTACATCGTAAATTAAGACATTTCTATTATTCTGTATATCACCACGAGGTCATGGCCTACCAGCAAAGTTTCAGCACATCTACTTCTGGGTGGGAGGGATCCACGGTGTCTCCCTGACTCGGCCCTTCGTTCTCCCAGCATTCAGTCCAGTCCTCCCAACCTACCTAAGTTCTGCCCTATCAACAGACCAAGGCAGTTTTTTTATTCATTAGTGGTAATCACAGCATACAGAGGAGACTCCCAGATGAATCATATACTTCCAAGATACAGTGTCACAGAATATACATTGCTGTTCAAAGGGGAGTAAAGGGAACATAGTGAGGAAATACTGAACCAAAACAAACTGAAAGTCATCTGGGAGAACTCTTCATCTCCAGGTATATTGTCAAAATGCTCTTCAGTTCTCTAACTCCTTTCATTTTTGTTGACTACAACACACTCCTTTCTCTTGGGTTGGTTCCATGCCCCCTTAGCAGCTTTCCTTAGCAGGTATCCCATGGCTCTGGCATGTCCAATATGTGGGGTCTCCAAGGCAACCCAGGGCTCATCTTTGCAGTTTTACAAAATGGTTTCTCTAGGCCTCATGCAGGGACACCTTTGACATGTGCCAGGCATTAGTGGCTTTCTTTAGTCTCTGAGGGAGATTCCATATACTTTTTTTTTCTTTCCTTTATTCTAATGTCAGAACCATTCAGCCAAAGCTGCCAAGCTCTGATGCTTACTGGAGCTGGAACTTGGCCCCCTTCATTCAATTATCTGTTTATCAATTTTCCTTTTTTGATGATTTCCTTCACAGCCTAAGCTTGGTTGTCCTTGACCTTGATCTGTAGACTGGGCTACCCTCAAACTTGGAGACCTGCCTGCCTCTACCTCCTGAGTGCTGGGATTAAAGGAATGCATGTATCACCAAACTTGGTCCTATTTTTTTAAAAAACTTCTTTTCACAAGTTGGAAGGTTAACTAGGTGGAGTCTTGTCCTAAGGTTACAACTCCCTTTATTTCACTTAACATCAGTCTTTCCTATATATTGGTTATCTTCTTGAACACAGGATTAAACTCAATTTCATTTCCTGGTGTCTCTTTTCTTCTTGAACTGTACATTTTTTGTTTTTCTCTGCTCAGCTTGTTCATTTTCACTATAAATCTTTATAAATGTGAACACTAATAATCACAAGACAGAGTCAATACTGAACTGTTTTGAAGTTTCCTCACAAACACTATTAATCTAACTATTAATCTAACACTCTTCTCTTCACTTTACCCTCTAGCAGACATTTTGTACATGGTCAAACAGCTGTCACATTCTTTACCAAAATGTCTTGCAAATGTCTCTAGGTCACATACTGATATTCTTTTCCTCTGAAGCTTCTTGAACCAGTATCCAAAGTTCAAATAACTCTCAGCACCACTGTTTTCCATGCTCCTACTAGGATGGCCCATTAAGCAACTTTTCAAGCATTCCACTGCTTTCCCAACCCAAAGTCACAAAGTCAACAGTCTTCCGCACAAAAACACGGTCTGACCTATCACAGCAATACCTCAGTCCCTGGTGCTGACTTCTGTCATAGAGTTTCTATTGCTATGGAGAGGCAACGTGACCATGGAAACTCTTATAGAGAAAAAAATTTAATTGGGACTGCTTTACAGTTCAGAGGTTGAGCTTATTATCATCATGGTGGGAAGCATGGTGGCATACAAACAAACTTGGTTGGAGAGGTAGCTGAGAGTTCTGCATCTGTTACAGGCAGTAGGAAGAGAACTATGAGACACAAGGCTTGGCTTGAGCTTCTGAGACTTCAGACAATGCCATGCCTATTCTAACAAAGCCACCCCTACTAATAGTGCTACTCCCTATGAGTCAAACCATGATGCTAAGTAATATAAACACAAAGAACAACTGTCTGGCACTTTCAAAAATCTTTTAGTGAACACAAACATCCCTGTAAAGGGAAAGTGTGATAACTTATATATCTTCTAGAGCTGTATGTCCACTAAATATCATCTTACTCTTTTGCATGGTACAAGTTATTGCAAGGACATTCTGCCTAAGCAGCCACATTTCCCAAATCTTGTGTCTGAAAAAGTCGTTCCAGTAAGTCAATGACTTAATACTGAGCCAAGATGAATGAGTCCTACATTCCCTCCTTCTGTTTGTTAACTGAATGCAAAGGTATCTAGACTATCTCTTGACTATACTGGATCTTCAAGAGCTAGTCCTAAAATTAAAATTTCTATATGAGGTATATGAAAAATCCAGGGTTTATTCAGGCCAGTAACTATAGCTCAGAAATAAAATGGAACTCCAAGTATTTTTTTTTTTTATTTTAAGATTTTGAGATAGAGTCTTATGTAGCTTAGGTTGACTTTGAACTTTTGATATTCTGTTCTCTCTCTCTCTCTCTCTCTCTCTCTCTCTCTCTCTCTCTCTCTCTCTCTCTCTCTCACTGTGGTAATGTAATTATGGCTCTGAACCTAGCCCAGCTAATCAGAATTGAAGAAAAAATTAAGACACAATCAAAATCATTGCACACATCTACTTATCTCAAATGACTAATTTTGAAGCCGTATGGAGAAGTTAATTAGCTGGGAAAGAAAGGGACCAAAATCAAGGTCCAAGTGCGTGTTATGGTCTGCTTAGTGTTGGTTCTGCTGCCTCATTTAGCAAATGTAGCACTGGATCTGTAGGACTGGCATAGGATGAGCGGTAAAGTTTATGTAGAATTTAGCATCCCAGAGAGGCTACATATTTGCTGATGTTAGTACCTGTGTACTTTGACAAAAGGTCGTGCTAATAGAATTGAAAAAAAATACTTTTAGATAATGATGTATATTCACAAAATTTCCCCTTTTGGAGCATTAGGATTGAGGGTGTAAAAAAAAAGAGTACTAGTAAAACAAGTCACCTGACTTGTGCATGATCTTTGATTTTTCGATCTAGATGAACAGCTTTTTTTAATTGATTTTTATTGAGCTCTACATTTTTCTCTGCTCCCCTCCCTGTCTCTCCCCCTACCCCTTTCAACCCTTCCCCAAGATCCCCATGCTCCCAATTTACTCAGGAGATCTTGTCTTTTTCTTTTTCCCATGTAGATTAGATCTATGTAAGTCTCTCTTCGTGTCTGCATTGTTGTCTAAGTTCTCTGGGATTGTGGTTTGTAAGCTGGTTTTTTTTTTTTTGCTTTATGTTTAAAAACCACCTATGAGTGAATACATGTGATAATTGTCTTTCTGTCTCTGAGTTACCTCACGCAAAATAATGTTTTCTAGCTCCATCCATTTTCCTGCAAAATTAAATATGTCATTCTTTTTTTCTGCTGTGTAGTACTCCATTGTGTAAATGTACCACATCTCTTACTGGTGAAAGTGCACTCCCCCTACAGTGGGGATAAAAGCGACCATCTCTTTCTTCTCAGGCCATGTTTCAGTGTGACATATGCCTGGAGCTCAGGGAACGGAAAATATAGTGAGGAGGATTTGGGAGAATGATAGAACAACGACAGTCAGGGTCCAGACCTCTTCTTGCCAAGACCAATCTTTCAGTATATTCTTCCAGGTAATTATTTTTATTTTCCTTGTTCAATGAATGAATATTTACTTCTAGCTCAGAAATGGGTGAACACATTGAATTGTGGTAACTGAAATATTCCTGCATATATTAACTCTATTTCTTTGTGATTTTATAGTAATTCATCTAGAATTCTTGATAGAAAACATTAGAAACTGTGCCCCACATATTTTCCCACTACACACTATTTCACACTACACAAACACACACACACACACACACACTATCCTCATCTTCATCATCGTCCAGGCCCATTAGTAAAAGATCCTGCCACATTTATTCTCACTACAGTCTCCCCCACTCTGCAGCAAGCATATTCTTTTGACAATGAAAATCTGACCGTAAACCAACCATATTTGAGTGGATTTACAATTGCAGCATTTACAAATCCCCATGCACTGAAGGTCAGTTGGCTGACCCAATAGTATAAAGGCTCACTTTACACTAGCATAGCCCTAGGTTTAGACCTGATATCCTTAGGTATTTCCTGTCTCTTGTGGGTGCTGACCCTTCTGAGCCTCTGAACTTTAATATGTGCTATTCCCTTTGCTTGAAATGTATCGTTGTGATAGGGAATGATGGGCACATGGGTCAAAACTCCATAATAGGGGTTTTATGCAGTTGGGAATGTAGTTCATAGAAGGACAGAGTATCTTATATGTACAAGACTTTGGGTTTGAGCCCAAGCACTACAGAAAAGAAAGTTTCCGATTTGTTTCAGGCTACCTGCTTTATGTGTAATGTCAAGAAACACACATTTGCGTGACACCTGTAAGATGTCTTTGTTCTCAGCTGCTTATCCAAAGGAGACTGAAAACCCAATCTGGAGAAAGTCACTGTACTTTCCTTGGCTGGAGCTCATTGGGTATAGCAGTCATTCTTGGTGCTCTTCATTAGCATGTCCAGCTAATTTACCCATATGATGCAACATGAATCAGCCACATTTGAACACAAGTTCAAACTCACCTTTATAATGTCATACTCAGCAAGGATCCCAAAGTCTCTATTAATGGATCTGATCCAGTCCTCTCAGAATCACATGCATGGAGTTTTCCTGTCTGTTATTAAGTGTTGAGGAAGCCAGCATCCCCTCAGTTTCAACATTCACTGATTCCCTTTCTTGATCTTGTTCTATTTAATCCCTGGGCATTTGTTTTGATGCTCCTCTTCCTAGAAGAGTTACTGGTGTCCGTCTTTTTAGGTTCCTCACTGAAAAATATCTCTTGCTTCTCAACAAGTCTCTGCTAGTATTGCTTCTTGCTACAATCAGCAGAGTATTTATTAAGGTCTCCCAGTGTGTCCACAGAGCTTGGAGTAGGGTGACTTTACAGTAAATACTGCTGAATAAATAAATAAACAAATTATAACAAGAACAGTGATTGCATTAAAGTTGATCTCCCCTTTTCCCCTTTGTCCCCAGGAGACCCCATCCTCCAGAACTCAAAGCAGCAAGTTGAACCCTTCTCACATTAAGCCTATCTTAAAAGCTGCTTTTAGAAACCTCAGTGTGCACTCACACACCATTATATGTTATTTCAGGCTGGTGTAATAATAAAACTGTCAATCCTATGAATAAGAACTGTGTCTTTACTTGGATTCTTGCTCATGTTCTTGTATATTTATGTATTACTAGAAAAGCAGCATTCTTAAGATTTCTTAGATTGTTTTGATAAGATATGACTCCACTTTTCCCAGCCTTTCTTATTATAAGACTCTTTAACAAGCATGCCCATGCTACCTTACATTTTTATGGGATGTAAAGTATAGTAAAATATGATTTTTTTGAAAATGTCTTCTTTGTATAATGTTTAAATAATGATGCTATTTCTGCTTATGTAACATTTGTGCAATTGGAGTGATTGTCAATGTTTATACATGTGAAACATGTTTCAGCTCATGATGAGAAGCACTTATCAGTGATTATTATTTACAGTACGAGTAATTCTTAAAATCGCATGTCTTCAACTTAATATACTTCTCTATTTAGGAGCAATAATTATGTGAACTGTTGTTATTGTTTACATAAATTTTTTTGATGTTTGTTAATCCAACATCTCATTTGAGGCCTTAATTCATGTAACATTTGAAAACACCAATTTAAACACTGGGTGAAAATGGGGGACTCCAAAGGCAGCAGTTTTGTATATGAGACACATGAGGCAGTCAGTTTGTTCAGGGACCAGCCTCTTCCACCATGATTACAATTGTGTCATGGCTTTAGCTAGAAAGCCGAGACAAAAGCAACAGCTCTGGCAACCAATGAGGCTGCTTGTTAGCAATGTGTATTGGCATGGAGCATTTAGAAAAGGGTTTAGTCTGGGGCCTTCCCTGCCCACTTGTCTTAGTTTGGGTTTCTATTGCTGTGAAGAGACACCATGACCATGGAAACTCTTATAAAGGAAAACGCTTAATTGTATCTGGCTTACAGTTTCAGAGGTTAAGTCCAGTATCATTACGGCAGAACATGGCAGTGTGCTGGCAGACATGGTGCTGGAGAAGGCAGACAGAGTTCTTTATCTTGATTTGTAAGCATCAGTTGTAGACACTGTAAACTGGGCATAGCATGAACATATATGAGACCTCAAAACCTGCCCGCATAGTGACACACTTCCTCCAACAAAGCCACATGTCCTAATCGTGTCACATGTTATGAGCCAAACATTCAAACACATGAGTCTGTGGGGGCTATACCTATTTATACCACTATACCACTTTCCCATGTGTCCTCTGTCTTCTCTTAGCAGCCATTCTTGCATTTTGTCCTCTGGTTTTTGCGTGTTTTATAGTTGGTTTGTGTGTGTGTGTGTGTGTGTGTGTGTGTGTGTGTGTATGTGGGTGTGAGTGCATGTGTGTATATGTATGTTTTATATGCTTGCTTTATTGTTGTTTTTTATTATTTTGGAGAATTTTACATATGAGTACTATATATATGTTATGTCTGCACCCTCTCCTTCCAATTACTCCTTTGTGCCCCCTTCCTCTCAAATTCAGAGGTTCTTATTTTTTAATTATTATTGTTACATAGTTGTAAATAAATTTATAAATACAACTAAATAATACCTTTAGTGTTATTATATACATGCTGAAGTTTGGCCAGGTAGAGTTGGGTAGTCTATCAGATTAGAATAGAGAAGACTGGTTGTCCTGCCTTTAGATTTTCATCAAGTCTGGTGTTCTGGTTTTTAAGTACCCATAATGGGGACAATGGAGAAGGTAGAGGAATTTCTTATTGCCCGCATGTTGTAACATTCAGAAGACTCTTAAATGTCAAACTCTAATGGATCCATGATGTGGCAGTTTGGCTAGACTCATACTTGGGACAAAGTTAAGTGTGTTGGGCTGTAGGACTGGGTGGTGTTGATGGTTCTAGGGGGCTGCACTTTCTGTTCATCCTGAAAAAAGGCAGCAAACATAACCAAGAACTCACTGTCCTATCATTTCTTAATCCCCATAGTTCCCTCAAAAATTTCTAGTCTAAAGTCTTACCCCCAATGATGAGTTTGGAAAAGGGCCTCTGGGAAGTGATTCGATTTAAGCTAGATAACAAACATGGGTTTCTCATGGCAGGATGCCCTCATAAGACAACACCAAGTAGTGTCCTCTGGGAAGCGATTCGATTTAAGCTAGATAACAAACATGGGTTTCTCATGGCAGAATGCCCTCATAAGACAACACCAAGTAGCGCCCCCCCTTGCTCCCCATCCTCACCAGCATGAGCTGACACTTGTGTTATTAACCTTAATCATTCTGATAGATGTAAAATAAGATCCTACAGTAATATAGATTTACATTTCAATTGTGATTACTTCTTTATGACACTGAGTGTTTCTTTATATTTTTCTCAGCCATTTGAAATTCCTCTATTGAAAATTCTCTGTTTAAATCTGTAATCCATTTTGAACAAGATTATTTGGTGTTTTTTTTTTTTTTGGTAAGTAGTTTACTGAGTTCTTTATATATATTGATATTAGTTCTCTATCAGATGTGGAGTTGGAAAAATCTTTTCCCATTATGTTGGCTGCTGCTTTGTCCTATTGATGGTGCCCTTTGCCTTACAGAGGCATTTATATTTCATGAGGTCCCATTTATTGATAGTTGTTGATCTTAGTGCCTGAGTGATCAGTGTTCTGTTCAGAAAGTTTCCTCCTGTGCCAATACATTCAAGGCTATTTCCTATTTTCTTTCCTATCATGTTCAGTGTGTCTGGTTTTATGTTGAGGTCTGTGGTCCACTTGAGTTTGAGTTTTGTGCAAGCATACAGATCTATTTGCACTCTCTATGCAGACATCCCTGTTGCCCAGCATCATTTGTTGAAAATGCTTTCTTTTTTCCAGTGTCTATTTCTGGCTTCTTTATCAAAAATCAGGTTCCAGAGGTGTGTGAATTTACATCTGGGTCTTTAATTTAATTCCATTGATCAACATGTCTGTTTTTATGCCAGCACAATGTAGTTTTTATCACCAGAGTTCTGTAGTACAACTTGAAGTAAGGAATGGTGCTACCTCCTAATGTTCTTTTATTGTTCAGAATTATTTCAGCTATGCTGGGTTTTGTATATCCATATGAATTTGACATATCCTTTGAAAGGTATGTAAAGAATTGTTGGAATTTTGGTGAGGATTGTGTCAAATCTGTAGAATGCTTTTGGCAGAACGGCCATTTTTACTATATGAATCCTACTGTTCCATAAGCATGGGACATCTTTCCATCTTCTGATATACTCTTCGATTTATTTCTTCAGAGACTTGAAGATTTTACTACACAGCTCTTTCATTTGCTTGGTTAGAGTTACCCCAAGATGTTTGATATTATTTATGGCTTTTGTAAAGGATGCCTAATTTGCTTCTCAGTACATTTGTCATTTGTATATATGAGCGCTACTGATTTTTTGAGTTTGTTTTATATCCAGCCACTTTGTTGAAAGTGTTTATCAGCTGTAAGAATTGGTGAAATTTTTAGGGTCATTTATGTATACTATAATATTATATGCAAATAATGATACTTTGACTTTTTTACTTTCAAATTTGTACCTCCTTTGATTTCTTTTAGTTGTCTTCTTGCTCTAGCTGAAACTTCAAGAATAGATATGGAGAAATTGGACAACCTTGTCTTGTTTTTTATTTTAATGGAATTACCTTATTATGTTTAGTTATGTCCCTTGGATCCCTAATCTCTGCAAGACTTTTATCATGAAGTGGTTTTGGATTTTGTCAAAGGCCTTTATGCATCTAATGAGATGAAAATTTGTTTTTTTTCTTCAGTTTGTTTATATGGTGGATTTCATTTACTGATTTTCATATATTGGATCATCCCAGAATCTCTGGGATGAAGCCAATTTGATCACGGTGAATGATTTGATTTGATGTGTTCATGGATTTGGTTTGAAAATATTTATTGAGTATGTTTTGCATCTATATTCATAAGGAAATTGGTCTGTAATTCTCTTTCTTTTTTGAGTCTTTATGTGGTTTGGTTATCAGGGTCACTATGGCTTCAAAAATGAATTGGGTAACATTAATTCCATTTCTATTTTGTGAAATAATGTTGAGGAGTATTAGAGTTAATTCTTCTTTGAAAGTCTGGCAGAATTCTGTGCTTAAAATCCTTCTGGCCCTGGGTTTAACACAGAAAACAAAAGGTTTTTTTGGTTGGGATACTTTTAATCCCTGCTTCTATTTCACTAAGGGTTAGAGATGAGACATATTTAAATTGTTTATATGTTCTTAATTTAATTTTAGTAAGTGGTATCTATTGAGAAAACTATCCATTTCTTTTAGATTTTCCTAATTTTAAAATTTGTCTTTTTGTTTCTCTGGATTTTTTTTGGGTGTTTGTTGCTATGTCCCCCATTTATTTTCTTATTTTGTTGGTTTGGATATTCTCTCTCCATCATCTAGTTAGTTTAGATAACAGTTTATCTTGTTGATTTTCTCAAAGACCCAACTCTTTGTTTCATTGATTCTTTGTATTGTTCTCTTTGTTTCTATTTTATTGTTTACAGCCTTCAGTTTGATTATTTCCTGCCATCTATTTTTCTTGGGTGTGATTACTTCTTTTTGTGCATCAACTTTTAGGTGTATTGTTAAGTTGCTGTCACGAGCTATCTCTTTCTCTCTCTAAATGTAGGCATTTTGTGCTATGAACTTTTCTCTTAGTATTGCTTTCATTGTGTATTACAAGTTTGGGTATGTGGTGCATACATTTTCATTGAATTCTAAAAAGTCTTCAATTTCTTTCTATTCTGACCCATTTTTCATTCAGTTGAGAGTTATTCAGTTTTCACAAATTCATAAGCTCTCTGTTGTTTCCTTTGTTATTGATATCCAGCTTCAATCTATGGTGGACTGATTAGATGGGGGCAGTTATTTTCATTTTCTGTATCTGTTTAAACTCACATTGTGACCAAGAATTTTGTCAATTTTGATGAAAGTTCTATGAGGTGCAGAGTAGAAGGTCCTTTTGTGTTAGGTGAAACGTTCTGTGAATATCTGTTAGGTTCATTTAGGTTATTTCTGTTAGGTTTAGTATTTCTGTTTAGTGTCTGTCTGGATGACCAGTCATTTGGTGAGAATGAGGTATTGAAGACTCCCACTATCATTGTGGGAGAGTCAATATGGGATTTAAGATTTAGTAGTGTTTCTTTTACAAACTTGGGTACCCTTGTGTTTGGTGTATAGATATTAAGAATTGAAATGTTATCTTGGAGGGTTTTTCTTTGATGAGTTTATAGTGCCCTTCCCTATCTTTTTTTCGATTAGTTTCAATTTAAATTCTAATTTGTCATATACTAAAACAGCTGTACCTGTGCTTTTTAGGTCCATTTGCTTGGAATATCTTTTTCAATCCTTTACCCTGAGATAATATTTATCCTTGATGTTGGGGTGTGTTTCTTAGATGAAGCAGAAGAATTAATAATGTTTTGTATCCATTCTGTTGCTCTGTATCTTTTATTGAGGGAATTGAGACCATTGACATTTAGATATATCAATAACCAATTACATTTTTATTATTTTGTTGCTGTTATTGGTGATGGTGGTAATGGTGTTTGCGCTCACACGTGTGTGCTTCCCTTCCTTTGATTTTGCTAGTGTGAGATTATTTATTTATAAGTTAGCTTTCTCTATGACACAAGACAATTTAGGGAGAAAATCCAAAGTCTGACCATGTTGTTTGTGAACTTGGATGTCATAGGCTTCAAAGCATAGCAATAAATAAGTGCTATCTAAATAATTCAGCCTGCAATATTCTGTTAAAGCAACTCCAGCTGAAGAAACCATGAACAGATGTAGCTCATGCTTCTGAGGAAGAAACATAAAAGTAACCAAATAAACACAAAGTAAATATAAAATACTACAGGAGATGCAGCAAAGGGAAAAAACTAAGCCAGCAAGGTAAAGTAAGAAAATGACTTAATTACACCAGGAAGATTGTGATTATTCGGGGAACAGCCCTTCAGCCAGAAGGCTCAACAGGTGTGAAGGTAGGAAGGTCTTCTGAGTGGAGAAAACCAACAGAAGGCCTGAGTGTAAACACTGGGAGAGGACTGGTTGATCATTTAGTTTTCCAATCTTAAATTTTATTTTATATTATACCCTTCTGAAAATTATAATTGTATGTGATAAACTTCATCTCAGTGAAGTCTAGCCATCATAATTTCAATAACACAAACAACAGCACAAACAAACCAATTGCAAAATCTACTAAAATCTATTATTGCTGAAGATTCATGGTAAGTTATTTTCTTTTTTCATTGTTTAATTTATCTTTAACATGTCTGTAATAGTAGCCACCTGATTCACTTGCTATAATAAAATAATTGAATCTCTGCACTTTAAAAGGAAAAGAGGTTTAATTAGAACTTCAGAGGTTGAATGCAGTGATATTAATATTTTCTAAGTTCTGGAGAGGATCTTATGACAAGTTCTAGAACAAAGGCAAGAACACATGTAAGACAGATAGATCACATGATAAAACAAGAAGTCTAAGAGAAACCATGAATCAGTCTTGATCTCTTAAATTCGTCAGGAGCTAACCAAGGTAGCAGTGGAAACAACTAGTTTCTTGGGAGACAGTGTACCCCATCTTCAGTCACTAGGCTTAACCTTTCAAAGGTCTCAGTCTTAATGGCATCACAGTGAGGACAAGTATTTTGACCTGTGGTCTCTGGGTCATATCTTCACCCTAAAGATAATTAGCAAGGATACCTATGGATTAATAAAAGGAGGCTACTTTAAAGGTGATGTAAGTCTTAAAGCCCAGCATCCACAATTACATATGTTAAGCTGCAAATGGTTCATTGTCACTGCGTACCTGTGACTGACAACTACAAGTTCAGTATTGGTGATCAAAATGAGTTTTCTTGAAATAAAGTGGGCTGATTGTATAACTAAATGGTAGAGAATATATGTATGTGTGCATGGCTCCCGTTTAGATAGGTAGGAAATGAAATCTCCTCAAATAAAGAAAGTAAAGAAAGGAAATTAGGGCAGGAGAGAGGAAGACAGAAAAGGAGATTAGAACGGATGGCGGAAAGAACACAGGAAAGAATGGGGAAGAGAAGAAATTTTAAAATATGTAGTCTGGAACCCTCTTGTGAGCACCATCTAATGAAGATCAGCAAGGGGGCACCTCTCAGAGCAGCATGTCCTCAGAGCTTGTGGCAGCACACTTCCTAAATCCTACGGTGACAAAACAAGTGTCCCACAATATCGGCTTGGCTCATAGCACCCACAGAAGGTTATTTCCATGCATAGAGCTTCATAGAACTGAACTCACATTGACTTGGACATGCATGGTTTCACCAGTTAGAACCAACTCATGGTAGTACAGAGGGTGATATTTTTGTTGAGGGCATCAGAAATTCAGATATCTCAATGAAAAAATAGCAAAAGTGTTCTACACTTATCTCACATAATGTCCTCAAATATTCAGTGTGCCAAATGCCTGCAACAAATTGAGAGGAATGACACAGGGGACCCTAAATTTGACATTTAAGAATAATTGGGCTAGGTGTGGTGGCATGGGTCTCTAATTCCAGTTATTTAAGAGGCTGTGGCATAAAGGCCAGAATTATAAAGCCTTCTTTGACCTATAGAATGAGTTCAGGCTAGCCTGGATAATTATTGAGGACTGTATTAAAGACTTTTCTGATGTACGGTCAAAACAGTTGGAAGAAAATCTTAAGGGATGCATGGTTCATGACTTTAGAATTTCAGTCCATGATGGTAGACAAAGCATTGTGGAACAGCTCAGTCAGGCAGAAAGGGACTGGAGAGCGATTTGTTCACGTCATATGGATCAGGAAATAGAAAATAGCAGCAGGCCTAGAGCCATGCAATAACAGTCAGATGTCCAACCATAGAGGTGAACTAGGTTCCACCTGCTAATGGCTGCACAACCTTTCCAGATAAGACCAACATCTGGGGAACAAGTGCTTGGAGAAGCCCTTGTAGAACATTTCTGATCCAAGTAACCCTTAACACTTACTAAGGGTTAAGCTCTGTATCTGCACTTTCCTTTTTAAACACAACGTTTCTCAAACTTTTAAAAAGTGCTATGAAAGTGAGTTTACAATTTCAATTTTATGGAAGAGGAACTGTGCACCAAGAGCTGGGCCCTCAGGCTTCAGCTTCCCAGAGCTTTCCCAGTTCCATTTCCAATTGAGAAAATGACACTAGGAGCCTTGCAGAAAATGTCCATCTGATCATGACCCCAAACCAGAAAGGCGGGAGAGACAAAAAAAGATAAAGAAGGAAGGAGGGTAGAACAGAGGGCAAGGTGGGCATCTGGGAACAGACTTAACAAAAATAGAAATGCAATTAAGTTGGTGTCTTCCAAACTGGTCCGGACTCACACACCTACAACCCTGCCTGCTCCGCTTTATCTCATTAAATGCCTGGTTATGGATGGACAGGCTTGCCATCTGTTTAAATAATAGTTTTCTGTTCTCCACGAGCACTGCAGTGTTGGAGACAATTAAAGCATCTCTCTGCTGCCATCTCCCTCTCAGCAGGACCTCAGATACTTGCAGGACTATCAAGCCACCTCCAAGCCGGCATCTGCTCCCAGCTACGGTTTCCCTGCTCTCCCATCTAACCTCCCCTCCAGAGGTACACCTTCCTGGCCAAGATGCAGGCTCTGTGAGTGTGAACACCCACTCACAGAGGAACAGAAGACCGATTAGGAAAAGTTCCAGCCATCTTCTTCTTGGCAATCCCAGAGTGACGGATGTGACTTCCTGTGAATTCTAACCATAAGCTATTTTCAAAATTCAGTTTTAAATTAGTGAGCAATGATGGTGTTCCTTTTCAAAGCGGCATGTTTAAAGCTAGATCTGGAAGAGGGGACACGGACTTGCACCTCTGACAAAGGGGAAAGGCTCAGCTATGAGGGAGGAGTGGGGAGGATGGCAGGGGCACCTGCTAGGTAGGGGGAGAAGAGGCATTCCAATTGGGGAGGGAAGATAGGCTTTTAGGCTGTTTTAGATCTGGAAAGCATCCAAAAGTGACTGGAATAACAGTTTATATTTTACTTTCTTCTGAAGCACTAGTTTCAATAGTCTATTAATCAATACATGGAGTTTTTTTTTTACCACCCTCTGACATAGAATTTATTTTCCTGATTGTTTCTGTTTTACAAAAGGGAAAAAAAATCTGAGACTTAGAATTTGATTGAACTATTTAATGTGCTGAAGAAATATACCTTCAACAATCCAACTTCAAGTTGTTCTCAATTGAGTAATCAATAATTGATTGGACCAGGACCTTTGCAAAAATACAGTGCTGAGCTCTTGAGAATTACTCCAGGATTTGGGGTTGTACTGGGCAAACTGAGATGTGTACCCATGCTTTTCACACGCTTTCTTAATAAACTGAATTAGAGAAAATGTCTTAAAGTTCTTTGGAGAAAATAACTGACTAGAATGTTTACAGATATATGATGAAGGGATTTATGGTGGGCATTGGTCGATGTAACGACGGACACTGACAAGTCTCAGGATATGATGTCTGAAAACCAAGTGCCAGGAGAGTCCTGAGTGGTTCACAAGACTGAGCACCATGGAAGCAGATTGTGTACCTCCTGGTTTAAGGCTTAACTACTGAGAACCTGAGTCCTACTCATGTGCAGGAAGGCCCAAGAATCTAGAGTTCTTATGTCACAGGGCAGGAAAGATGAGTGGATGTCACAGCTCCAGAGTCCAGAGGAGAATATAGACTCATTTGCCCTTATTGGCTCTGTGCTGGCCAGCCACATTGGTAATGCCCTTAATCTGTTTGCTAATATAACTGTGTATCTCCTTCAGAAATGTCTTCAGACAAACTCAGAAATAATGACTTTTTATCCCTTATCCCAGGCAGGTATGAGTAAAATAACTCTTAGAGAGCTTCAAATTTACTGTTTCTAGTGCATTTCAATAATGTCAATCATCTTCAATACATAGTTCTTGACAAAAATACAACCTATAACACTGTTAGTCTAAGCCTATTGTCTCTAGGGCACTTCTGAAGAGACCTGCACTGCAAGAAGCAAGCAGAGAAATTCTGCCAACACTGATATAGCGGATAAGGTGCTTTGGCTGTATTTGAATGATGTCAGAGAATCTACACCCTCAACTCCATAGATATGTGTGTGTGATACTTAGTATTATGCCACCCTCATGATGCATACTAGAATAATTTGGGAAGAGAGAACACCAATCTAGAAAACGCTACCACCAGGTAAGGCATTTTCTCAATAGGAACCCCCTCTTCCCAAACGACTCTAGTCTACCCTTTGAAAAAATGCCTTACCTGATTGGCTTGTGAGAAAATCTATGGAGTTTAGTGATTGATGTGGGAAGGGCTAGGCCTTTGTAGGTGGTCCTGGGGCACATAAGAAAAGTTGAGTAAGTCATGTGGAGCAAACCAATAAGCAGCTTCCCTCTACTTCCTCTTAATCAGGTTTTGCCTCAAGGTTCCTGTCCCGTTTGAAGGCTTACTCTGACATCCCTCAGTAATGAGCTATGATGTCTATCTAAATGCTGAAACAAACCTTTTCTCCCAAAGTTGCTTTGGGTCACAGTGTTTTATTACATCAATAAGAACCCTAACAAAGACAGAGTGAATAAGGAATGTATATGATATATATTATAAATACACATACTCATATAAATGTATTTTGAGGCCTCTTATAAAATTCAACATGCTGCTATTTCTTATTTTCAGTACATTTAATGATGATTCGTAATATTCAGAACTCCTTTAACCAATTGTCTGATTATGGTTCCTGTTGATTTTTTAGGATTAAAATTAGGTTTAGATTCAATATGAATAATTTTCCCTCCAGCATGGCTATATTCTTACTAAGTTGCCTAAAGAGCTAAGATTTTAAAATGAAAGAATCAGAACTCATTGTTTATAGTAAGAATCTACTTCAGCCAGGGTGTGGTGGTGCATGCCTTTAATCCCAGCATTCGGGAGGCAGAGACAGGCAGATCTCTGTGAGTTCGAGGCCAGCCTGGTCTACAAGAGCTAGTTTCAGGACAGGCACCAAAGCTACAGAGAAACCTTGTCTCAAAAAAATCAAAAATAAAAGAAAAAAAGAATCTACTACTTTATGCCACAGAAATGAAGATGAACAGAAAGACTGAAGAAGAAAATTGGTAACTTCAGAAAGAGGAACATTACAACAGGTCACTCATGCTGAGCATGGCTGGATTTTAAAGTTATTTAAGTATATATGCAAGTTAGAGCTTTGCTACCGCCTGTGATGCCCAAAAGGTAATGGTTGTGAGAATGATAGGCTTCCCCGAGTTCTTGGTAGAACAAAAGTTCTTCTCTGGCAGGAAGAAGAGGGCTTACCTTAGTGAGTCCAGAAAAATTCATTTCAACCTTCCCAGCTCCCCCCCCAACCATCTAACTTCATGATAGATCTTACAAGTCCCCTTTTCTTGCTGAGGCTTTTTTGAGTTTAGGTGAAACACTGAGGCGGTATGCTCTATTCCCTTTCTGCTGTTACTCTTAGAATTAAGACTTCAATCTGACTTTCAAAGGAGTCTGCTTTATGGGAAAAAAATGTCTTGAAATGCCATCACAGAGGTTTTCTGCTTGTATGCCATATTTTGGACTGATTATTGACTACCTTCGATCATTTTTGATATTTGTTTTCAAGATTTTCAGTATAATAAATGAAAAGATCTTAGCCCAGAATTCCATTCTGATAACCACTGTTTTAGTCATTTCCCCAATACTGTAACAGATTCCTAAATTCTCAGAATCAATTTATAATGAGAATTCTTTGTTGTTAGTTTGCCTCGCAGTGTTTTTTAAAGGTTTAGTCCATGATCACTTGAACCCAATGCTTTAAGGTGACACAGTATGACAAGAACATCTGATAGATCAAAGCTAAGAGACACATGTACTTTCCATTAGCACCAAGTAGGAAAAGATGAAAGAAATTCTAGGTTTACTTAGTTTGGAACGATTTTGAGTCAGGGAAACTATATTTTCCTTTTTATTACATGAAATAATAGTTGTTTTGCTCCTAAGTTAGAATCCATTTTCTCCTTTCTAGGCCTGAGGGTGGCCATCTGCTTCTTCATGCTTCTGTCTAGGCTTTCACAAAACCTAGTGTAAATTCTCTGGATTCCAGAGCCATGAAGGTGATAATCATACCATGTCAAAGAGAGCTGCATATTTGTAAACTCAGTGATGTTACTGGGGATTTTGACATTGCTTTTATGAACAAATTAATGTGCCTGGAATGGTGCCCTGTCAAAAACGACAACTCGGTTAACGTCAACATATCTCTTCTCATCATCACGAAGTAGCTGCCAGGGTATCTCCAGCTCTGAGTTTAAAAGATACGGCTTTCTAACTTCTCTAACATTAAGGAAAGAGCTTAATCTCATTTCACATTATTGCCATGAGGATGAAATAAAATACATAAGTTTGGGGGTTTCTAAATACTGTATCAAGGTAGACATTCCCAAGTAATTCACTAGTTCTGACCTATCTGTCCACTACAAGGACTGACTGCTGAAAGACAAGACCTATATTCTACAAAATTGAGATAAACAATATTTATGACCTGATACTACATCTGTCACATCCCTAATCCTTGACTTCAGTGAGAAATGTGCATTTGTTTCAAGTCCATTTCTTATTTGCATTCTCTATGCACCCACACAAAGAAGTCCTTATCTTCTCTCTTTAGTCTCTAAATTTTCATTTCTACTGAAGCAATCTGAGGTTTAATTTTAGATAACAAATATTTAAAAGTTAATCTGTTTATGTAGCCTTAATTGTTCTTTCTTTTTATGCACTTGACAAGCTTTTGAAAATAAGAACATAATAATTAATAATTTCATTTTATAACATCCATTTATGTGTATTTATGCATGAGTAGATGAATGTATATGTGTGGTATGTATGTGTATGTATATGCAAGTGTCCGTTTGTGTGTATATAAGTACATGTATATGTGTTTGGTACTCATGTGTGGACATCGGAAGGTGATGTTCTTCCATAACTCAGCTCTCTGATTCTATCATGTGTATCTCAGTGATCTAGTTCAGGCTGACTGGCTTGGTGACAAGCTCCTTTATTTACTGAGCCATCTTATCAGCCCAAGTGCGTAATCATTTAAAATGCAAGACTACTCACCGAGAAGAAACTTTAAAGGTGTTGGTATAATGAGAATATCCCCTTTAGCACTTAGTCCCCAGTTGTTGGTGCTGCTTGGGAAGCTGTGGAGCCTTAGAGGTACAGATTTACTGGAAGAAATATGTCACTAGGGGTAGACTTGAAGTGTTTGTAGCTTTTCCCCATTTATAGTTTTATA
This sequence comes from Microtus pennsylvanicus, assembly GCF_037038515.1. Classification (NCBI taxonomy): domain Eukaryota; kingdom Metazoa; phylum Chordata; class Mammalia; order Rodentia; family Cricetidae; genus Microtus; species Microtus pennsylvanicus. The sequence continues at coordinate 111,284,769 of NC_134582.1, forward strand.
TCTGTCTTCAGATATTTAAATACGTGTTTTCTCAACCTCCTACTCTGGTTCCCCCAAAGCATGTCTCTCCCTTCATTATAGACTCTTCCTCTGGACTCTAAGCCCAAAGAAACCCTCCTTTCTATAAGTTTCTATGGTCACAGCAATGAAAAGTAATAATACAAAGGTTAATTGGTATCTCCTTCCCACAGATAAATGTGTGACCATAAAGATAAATACTGATTAAATTGATCCATCCCTTTCTACGCAAATGGGAACAGTATCATTTTTGATTTACATATACTTAGAAGGAGGGTATTTCAGATAACCTTTTACTTTTGTTAAAACAGTAAATGATATATAAGGTATATTTGGTTCATTTTCTATATACAATGAGTTATTAAATCAGATACCTAATACTCTACAATTTTTCACCCATTTTTGGGTAGGGTTAGATTGGATTATTCAGGAAAATTGTAATGACAGATTCTCTTGGGTTTCATTTTAACACAGAAAATACAACAAAATGACAAATAAAGGAGGCTGAGAAGACTCTAGGACCCTCACTAAAAGAGCATGTGCCTAGTGCTGATTTGGTAAACTTATAAGGCAAAAATGGACATCTTCATTAGTAGAATCTCATAAAAGAGACAGCCAGGTTGGGACTGAGGGAAACTGAAGTTGAGATGCAATTCTAAATCATCTAAAGGCCAAAGTTGCATCTCAGCCATGGTTGTCACAGTGACTACTGTCCCCTAAGCTAAAGTTGTCACAGAGACCTGTGTTCCATCTAAACCATGGTTGTTATGGTACGCAGATCCTCATCTGAGCCACGGTTGTCATCGTGACTGTATTCTCATCTGAGCCACGGCTGTCACCGTGACCAGGTCCCCACCTGAGCCACAGTTGTCATCGTGACTGTATTCTCATCGGAGCCACGGTTGTCACCGTGACCAGGTCCCCATCTGAGCCACAGTCGTCACAGTGACAGTGCCCCATCTGAGCCACGTTTGTAATAGTGACCAGGTTCTTATCTGAGCCATGGTTGTCACCATGACTAGTGCCTCATCTAAGCTACAGTTGTCACAGTAACCAGGTCCCCATCTGAGTTACATCTGTCACAAGAACTACCTTGACCTACAGTGTTTGCTCCTTTTGGACTCTTCAAACTACAGATAAGAAATATGTGGAAAGACACAACTATCTTGAATATGAATAGACTTCTTTCTTATAATTATTTACTGAACAATTCAGCATAATACCTTTTTTATGTAATATTGGTATTTTATCAGGTATTGTAAGTAGACATGACTTAAAGTCTCTGAAAAAATTATACAGATTTACATGTTGTACACAAGTGTGTCACCACTTGTATAAGTGACTAATACATCAGGAATCAGTTCCCTGTTGATAGTGCTATTAATACTATATTAATAAAATATTAATCCCAGTATGCTGAAAGGACAACTCCCATTCAACTCTTCAGGTACAAGCCTTGAGGCAGAAATATGAAATAACATTCTTCTCAACCTGATGTATTATCATTAAGTATGGAATTGACTTATTACTTTACTTCTCCTACCAAACATTTAAAATAAAATCAGAAATTTCATCAGTTCACATAACATGTTTTTTTAAAAAGAGAAATAGCTTGTGGAAAACCTGTACAAAACTTTGATGTTCATTTCTTTCATGAATATAGTATACAATATATTCTTGGTTATCATAATTTTGAGCTCTAGATATATGTCTAGACATATCATAGACAAACAAATTTTAAATTCAGATTCTCTGTATATGTGAAGATATTAGGGGTATTTCTTAAATATTTTACTGAGTACAATACATAGTAAAACAATAATTTTTAAAAACTAGTTATCATGATTGTTTGATCAGTAACACTAGTTCTCTATATTCACACACTGAAACAGACTGAGGATTGGAAGTATTGCAACTGCTTTTAAAATATTTCCTATTAGCCAAGTGTGGCAACACATGACTGTGATTCTAACATGTAGGTGACTGAGGCAAAGTGATCGTGATTTAAGACCAGTCTAACTATAGAGTGTACTTCTTTAAAAACAAATAAACAATAGAATATTTGCTGCTTAGCCCCCACTGTGTCACTATTGTGTATGTATGGTTCTCATGTGAAATACGTGATTATCTGTGTCTATATATGCACCTGCCTGTGCATTTAGGGGACAGTAAAAATTAAAATATAGCCACTAGAACCCTTTACTAAACACATTTCCACCCATATTTCTGTGTTTTTCTCTAGATAATAAGGGGTAATAAGAATATCTTGAGGATGATACTTCATTCTTTCAGAATCTTGCTGCCAGAGATTTTAGCTCTTTCACAGGCTACAGGCTCTTCACCCACCCTTCCTGAACCCTTAAAACAGCCCCCTTTTCTACACTGTGTAATTCCATTTTTTTGAGGTCTTCAAGCAAATCCTAACAAAGTAAAGCAAAAGGTTATTTCTTAGGATAAGATTTTATTACACACCTCTTCTTGGATAGACGTGATCTTGACCTTAAGCAACCTAACAATTTGTGGGAAGAAAGAAGTGCATCTCACTCAGGATCTGTGAACTAATCGCCAAACACCAATCAAGGTGCTACTATGTAGCTTCTAGTAGATAGTGACAAGTGACTAAGACAGATCGTATGCAGGAGTGTGTAGGTGGGAGGAGGGTGGGTGCGGAGAATTAATTGGGAAGTGAGCAAATGGCAGTTTCAGCAGGAAAAGGAGATACTATGCTTTGAGATGCTCTGCAGCCTTCAGGTACCCCTGAATTTTTTCCTGAAAATGACTTGAACAGAAAATCACAAATCAAGAACTTCTTCTAAGGATTGGCTACAACCCTGAGTCTATACCTAGAAGAAGAATGGTTGCTGTGTGGATTGAACACATGTAGAAAGAAACATGCCTGTACCTCTTTGTAAGAGCTTTGTGATTATCCTTTATCTCAGTAATCATTGTTCATGCATACCTTGCGAGGAAAATGAACATGGTTCCACAGAAGAGAAAAACAGAGCTCAGTTGTAATGCTGTGCATTTTGATTAATTAAAAAGCCAGATACACGCTTCACTTCTCATAGACAGTTAGGAAAAATGAACTGATATATTGGAATTAAAGGGCTAGTTAAGTATTTAACCATGCAGGCAAATAAAGTCACACAGCAATCTCTCTGTATGAATGTAGAAATACATAGCTCATTTCTGTGCCGTGTTCTATTCTTAGAGTTAAAGCTGTTACCAAGTTGGAAATTAGGAGAACGAGGGAAGAGGTTCTCAGAAAAAAAAAGTTTCAAGTATCTCTTTAAAGAGTGTCAATCAGTTTAACAGCTAGATGACTAAATTATGATACTGAGTTATAAGGGTCAAATTAGACAGGAAAGTTCGTTAGCAGTGTCTTTTTATGTCTTCCTCTTCTTACAGATGGAAAGATAGTGAAGTATAATGATTAATAAATTATTAAAAGGCACACAGCAGTAGAAACAGTAGCTTGAGAGGCAATCCCTCAGTGTTCCAGTTTATTCTTACAGCATTAATTGTCCCATACACACCACCTATGTCAAGTACATTGCTAGTGACAGCTCTCACTGTGATTGGCATGCTCCTGACATCTAGTCCACCCTTTCCAGACTTTCGGTATCCCTGGCTGCAAAGTCATACTGAAGGCTTCATCTAATGTATATCAGAGATGTCAATCATATTATCTTTATTAGTGAATTTTATTCCTTTTTGACACTGAATTTTTTAAGCAGAGGTTGTTATATTCATATCTAATAGAGAGGCATGAGCTAATTCCCAGAGCTTTGTTAATATAGTCCTTGAATCTTTGAGGGAAGTAAAGAATAAATGCATACTTTTTCGTAAAATGTCTACATGACTGTATTTTTCTCCACAGGATGTGAGACAACTTATAAAAATCACATAAGAAGTTGTCTTAATAAGGTGTTCTACTGCTGTCATCAAGCGCCGTGACTGAAATCAATTTGGGAAAGGCACCTTTGACCTTATCTTTCATGTCCATAACTGAGGGGAACCATAGTAGGAACACAAGGCAGAAACTGAGGTAGAAGTTGCAAATGAGTGCTACTTACCAAACATTAGTCAAGAAAAAACCCTGCTGACTTGCCTACAAGCCAATCCTATGGAAGCATGTTCTCGATTGAGTTTCCTTCTCTTCAGGTGACGTTAGACTGTATCACGTTGACATAAAAATTAGGCAACATAATTGACCCCTTGTCAACGTGACATACACTTCACCCTTAAGCCACAATATTTCCTTTCTTGTTGTACCCAAGATGTCATCGTAATACTAATAAGATAATATAAAGCAGTCCAACTTTTAAACCAGTCTTTAAAATTTTCAACACTTGGAAAGTTCACTCTCTTTAAAACATCCAAGGTCTCTTTTAAAGTTCAAAGTTTCTCTAAAATATCCATAGTTTTTCTAAAACTCCAAAGTCTCTTTAAAAGTTCAAAGTCTCTCAACAATGGACTCCTGTAAAATCAAAATAAGTTACTTTCTTATCCTGAAAGGGAATAACCAGGCTACAATCAAAGTCAAAGAAAAGCAACCCCAAATTCCGTAGTGTGAAGTTCAGTGTCAGACTTTCTGGAACCTGAGATCTACTGGTTTCCAAAGGGCCTGTCTTACTCCACGTCTTCATCTCTGACATCCACAGCACATGCAGATTGTCTCAGAAGCTCAGAATCACTCAGTGCCGCACTTGCCGTTGTCCTTGGTAGCCATCCCATTCCACTGGGATCCCTAAAATGCTGCAATATCCACTACAACTGGGCTGCACTTTCACCAATAAGCATCTCTTGGGCTTTCTTCAGGAACTCTGTCTCTGAACATGCTGCCAAGCCTCAACCTCTCTCCAGACCCCATCATGTCTTCTAGACAAGTATCACCTGGGTAACCTTTACACTCAAGGATCAACAATAGACACAGCTTTGTCACTCTCTAGACTATAGCTTCTAAGTGATAACCCTGATGAAACAATTCTCAGAAAATATCTCCTCAATAATGTTGGGTTCTTGTTAATCATCACTAATTCCTCAGCTTTAGTTTACCAGCATGTATTGTCCAAGCAGAACAAATATTTTTCTTCAGTAGTTCCTAATTCAAAATATCGGCCAGCCCCAACACAGTCATTAATGGACTTTTGTATCTCTGAAGCTTCCCAAGCCAACTTACACTGTCTGCAAGGCTCTTAGCACTGTATTCTAAGTTCCTATAATAGCTCTTTAAGTTCTGAACTCTCAATGGCATATCCAACGCAAAGTGTCAAAGTCCGTCTGCAATCCTCCCCTAAACACACGATCTGGTCTGTCACAGAAATACCTTACTACTGGTACCAATTTTTGTCATAGTTAGGTTCTATTGTTGTGATTAAACATGATAACCAAAAGCAACTTGGAGAGAAAAGAGTTAAATTCACTCAGTTTCACCTTAGTTTCAAACCATAATGTGACTCGGAGAAAAGCCAGAGCAAGAACTTCAAACAGGAACCTGGAGACAGGAATTAATAGGCCATAGAGGATCACCTTTTGCTTTTCTCCCCATGAATTCTTTGATCAGCTTTTTAAATGTAATTTTATTTTTTAATATAGTACCCAGAACCAGCAGCCCAGAGGTAGCACTCTTTACATAGAACTGGGTCCTCCCACATCAAACATCAATCAAAGAAATGCATCATGGGCTTACACATATGCTGTCCTTTTCTCAATTGAGGCTACCTTTTCCAAATGAAAATAGTTTATATGAAGTTGACAGAAAACTAACTTACAAAGAGTAAATGAGAAAATTGGGCTAGGGATTGGGAGACAAAGGAGACCAGAAACATTAAAACAACAGCAAGAGTAAAGAGATGGTGGAGCTAACTGTACAAAATATTTGTTACTTTGGAGGCATGAAATACTTAATAGATAAACGTCTTCAGTCTTTACAGCAACCTTCTGAAGGATCTGTTTCCACTATCCCATTTTGTAGATGGAGAAAGAGAAGCACAGAGAAGTTTCAGAGCTAGTCCTAGCAGAACGGGCCCTCAAGACAATGGGAGTTGCCATCCCATACTTAATAATCAGCCTGTGCAATAGTCTTTGAAATAAGTGTGGTTTGCAGCCATTATGTTCTCTAAAACTTTATATTCTTATGGATGCAAGTCTGAAATTTTCTTCCTTTTAACGAGGACAAAAAGAGACAGAACCTTAAAGACTAGCAGCCAACCTCCTTGCATAAGGGGCGAGCTGTCTAGAATGTGGCAAGGGGCAGACTTTGGGGCTGAGCACACTCAGGAACCCAGCTAGCTAGCTGATCCTTCTGGGTGGTGACCAAGATCTTCCGTTCCCACCCCTGCTGAGACACACCAGCCTACTGCTGTGAGCAAGAATGTGAGTCACAAGTGCTCAGGTGCCATCTCCTCCATCCCACTAAGGGATCTGCACGGATGGGTGCAGAGTGTAGGCTGTCAGAAAAGTTAAGTGTGATTCAAGCAAATGACAAAGAACAGAAGTGACATAATTTGTCCTCTTGGCTTTCAGGTTGGCTTCATGACAAAATACAAACTGTGTTTTAGCAAGACTTATTGCTTAAAATTTAAACAAGTATAAAAAAGTAGTGCAACGGGAACATTTGGCCTCATATGAGTCTAGAATGCTGTGTGCTTCTTTTTGAAATTGACTCTTTGGAAATTTTGTACAGGTAGAAAATGTACTTTGATCAAGTCTACGCCCCCATCCCTCACTCTAGTTTCTAACTGATCCTCCCAACACATCTCCCTCCCAACTTCATATCCTCGTTAGTGCTCATTTTCACATGGGTGTGGGGTTGTCACTGAGGGACAGACAATCTGCCATTAGCCACCACCAAAGAAGTGACTCTCCTTTGCTCCTCAGTTGCACGTGGGGTTTCTATAGCCTCTGCCCCAACCACCTTGGAAATTTTAACTGGCTTGATGTTGTTCAGGTGTTTGCAGCACCCACAGCTGCTGTGTGTTTATGTGTAGCAGCCATGGCATCTACAGAGGCCATCTTTTCATAGCTTTGCTTCTCATTCTCCAGCTCTTGTGTTCTTTCTGCTGCCACTTGGTGACCAGCAAGGTGGGAATTAATATAGGTGTCCCTTTTATGGCTGAGCAATCAACATCACATGTTCTTAGGCCTTCAACAGTTATGAGTCTCTGCAATATCCACTACCAAGAGCAATAAGGCATCTCTGGGTAAAATCGAGACAGCAAAATCTATCAGTATAAATATAAATATCTTAGAGAACAGTTTGACCACTTGACCTTTTAGCAAAACACGAACAAATAATCATCTTTGGGGGTCTATGATTTCCTTAGTGTGGTGTTTGATCATATTTACAGCATCAGCCAGGAATTCTTCCTATGGAGGAGACCTCAAATGCAATCCAAAGAAAGGTTGGGTATACCCACAAATAGTACTGCCACTATTGACCAGCAGGCATATTCTTCCTGGAAGGTTGGTACTACAGACCAAGAGTTCAGCACTAATTACCGATGTCTCTTCTCCCCTGGCACTTTTCATAGCACCTTCCAGCACTATGAAAGCTAGCCAGCAGGGATGTAGACTTCCTTTTTGGTGCTAATGTAAACACAAAGACAGTTATATTCTAGGAGAAAAATAGTAAAGTCCTGCTTATAAAAAGAAATAGAGGCCCTGGACTTTGATACAAATCTTAGTGCCCAAGAGGGGAAAAGGGTCAATATGGTATTTGGGTCAAACAGGCGAATAGCTTGAATTTGAAGGAAATGTGAGTAGAAATCAGAGAATAAAGTCCTTTCTAACCTTCTGACTTTCATTAATTTTTCTTAGAATTTTTGTTAGTTTGTTCAAGAGCATTAAGGAACCAGAGGGGCTCTGGTGGGGTGTTATATCTTGTAATCACACTGCACTATGGTTCTTCTTGCAATGAGTATTTTAGAGAAAACATGGGCACAAACAAAGAACTTGTGCCATAGAGTCTCTTGAACAGACTCTCCATCTAATTGAGAGTCTGAGGTATAGTGAAGATGATAACCAGGATCTTCTCATTAGGCAGAGGGAAGTCTGACTTCTACCTCTTGCTCTTATTTGTAGAGAACTCTCATCCATGAAAATAACTTTCTTTTATAACCGTTGTGAAGAGCAAATGAATTGTTTTTATGAATGTGTTGCACAGGCATAGCTACAGTGAATAGGAGCTATTCCATTTTCATTTTCCATTTACATCAGAAAGAGGTAGATTTACTCATTGTTGCTTTAGGTAGGTGCATGAATAAGTAAACCCTAACTGTATTACATTGAGCAATGTACTTTATAAATTAAAATAATAAGGTCTGGAGAGATGGGTTCCTTGGTAAAGTAGTTTGAGGATCCGAGTTCAGATTCCAGGCTCTAAGTGAAATCTAGAAGTTCTGTATAATATGTGCCTATAATCCCATCACTGAGAAGGTAGAGAGAGCTGATTCTCTGGACCCCTTAGATAACCAATCTAGATGAATGAATATCTCTGAAGCACAAAGTGGAGCTGGGCAGTGGTGGCACACACCTTTCATCCCAGCACTCAGGAGGCAGAGGCAGGTGGATCTCTGCAAGTCAGTTCAAGGTCAGCCTGGTCTACAAAGTGAGCTCTGGGATAGCTAGGACAATTACACAGAGAAACCCTGTCTCAAAAAAACAAAGCAAAACAAAAGTATAAGGTAGAGAGTGATTAAGGAAGATACTTGTTATCAATCTCTGGCCTCAACATGAATATGCACAAATGTCCCTGTATACTGGCATGGATACAACACACACACACACACACACACACACACACATAGAAAGACAGAGTAGAAGACTAAGATGCAGATAGTCTAACTTTGAAAAGCAAGCTGAAATTGTTAATTTAGAAAGCAAATGTAACTTTAATGTGCAAAATTAATACACTCAAAAGTATTTTCAGATTATATTGAAACACATAATCTAATAATATATATTTTATGAGATTAAAAGCAATTAGTAGCATCAAATGATAGTATTAAAATAAGAGTGTTTCAAATAATAAGTCACAATAAAGAAAAATCTCCTTTTCAAACCATAAAATTCCTAGCTTCTGACAATGTTAGAAAGCTCATTCACAACAGGAATTTTTTTCAACAAACATGCTAAGAGGGAAAAGATTTTGACTATCCCAAACATGACTGATTTGGTTTGTAGTTTGAACCTTTGAGGTCTCGGTATATGTTTGTATATGTGGATGTATGTGAAGGAGTGTTTTTTAAACGCTCAATTGCATAAAAAGCAAGATATACCAAGCGTCATATGAACACAGGCTGGATCTTAACAGTCAAAAACTTCCCTACTTGATTTATATTTATAATATATGAAAATATTAGCATATTTATATCTATTTTAAATCTACCTGTTACAGCTTATTAACTCTGTTATGGGTATAATTTCTTAAAAACAGGATTTTCTTCAAGAGCACATGAAAAAAGTTGTAAATTTGACTAAAAGGTATAATCAAAAGGAAATCTCAGTGTTCCCTAGATCAAAGGTGATCAAACATGTTCTCAAAGTTCCCTGGGCTTCCAATAACCCTTTCAGACACTCTCAAATGTTAAATTCATATTCATTACAATTATTATGTTCCTCGATTATTCTGCTGTATGTCATGTGGATATGGTAGAGTCTTCTTTATGGCATGCTAAAATTTGACAGCTTAATCCAGAATCAGACCTAGAAAGCAACTGTCCTCCAGAATCAGTGGAACTGCAAAATAGAAAACATAATACTTTTTTAAATCTTGTGTTGTTTTAGAAAACATGACTTTTCATGTGGTAGATTTTTTCCCCAGATTTTTGAGGAAGCTCCACACCGATTTCTATAGAGGCTGTACCAGTTGGTGCTCCCACCAGCAATGAATAAATGTTCCCCTTTCTCTACATACACACCGAGTTTCATATAGGCTGTACCAGTTGGTGCTCCCACCAGCAATGAATAAGTGTTCCTCTTTCTCTACATCCACACCGAGTTCCATAGAGGCTGTACCAGTCTGTGCTCCCACCAGCAATGAATAAGTGTTCCTCTTTCTCTACATCCACACCGAGTTCCATAGAGGCTGTACCAGTCTGTGCTCCCACCAGCAATGAGTAAGTGTTCCCCTTTCTCTACATCCACACTAGCATTTGTCAGCATTTGTAGATTTTTTTTTATCTTAGCCATTCTAACTGGGGTAAGATAAAATCACAAAGTAGTTTTCATTTGCATTTCCCTGATGGTTAAGGATCTTGAACTTTTAAATTTTTTTCCAATGTGTCTCAGCTTTCTGTATTTTTTCTTTTGAGAACTTTCTCTTCAATTTCATGCTTTTAACTGGATTGTTTGTATTATTAGTATGAACTTTTTTGAGTTTTCTTTGATATTCTTTATACAAACCTTCCAATAAGCTGTGAGACTACTGGGCACATGCTGAAAGGACTCTACATCCTAGATGTCTCCTCATCAATGTCCACTTCAGCTCTATTCACAAGAATCAGGTAATTGAAATAGCATACTTCTCATCATCTGATGAGCAGATGATGAAAATGTGGTACATTATTATAATGGAATATTACTAAACTGTTAAAGAAAATGAAACAATGCAATTCCCAGGTACACTGATTGAGCTGGAAACAATAACCCTGCATGAGGTAATCAAGACCTAGAAAGACAAACATCATATCTGTTTTCTCATTTTTCGGTGTTAGCTTTGAATCTTCAGATATGTGTGTTTCATCTGGAATACTCATAAAAGTCAGAAAATTCTAAGTGGCCATAAGGAGTTCTTCCACAGGAGGGGAGCGATAAAGCAGTGTGTAAAAGGTTAAAGAGGAATAATAATACAGAATGGGTTAATTTGGGACAAGGAATGGGAGTTCAGAGTAAAGGAGGAAATACAGGAATGGATACATAACACTAAAAACCTTTCCAAAGAGTTAAATGGAACTTATTACTACAGAATATTACAGACACATGCATACAACACCACACACATATACACACATACACATGTAAAATAATAGTAAAAATGAATTAGCTTATTATGAAACACCAGTGTTCCTACCAGATATCATAAGCCAGAAAACCAAACAGTGAAAAAAAATGCAAACCAAGGTCAACAACAATAAAACAGTGTCAAGATTGGGTTACTTCTTTAGAGTTGTTGACCAGTGAGATTAATGGACCTGTACACATGTCAGGATATTACCAGTTCTAATGGTTTTCCTCCAGAATTTGACAGTGTTCTAGTTAGGGTTTCTGTTGCTATGAAGGGACACCATGACAACAGCTCTTATACAGGAAAAAGTTTAATTGAGGAGACTTCCAGTTTCAGAGGTTTAGTTCATTATCATCATGGTTGGACATGACGGAGTGCAGGTGGACATGGCACTGGAGAAGGAGCTAAAAGTTCTTCATCTTGATCTGCAGACTACAGGAGTCTGTGTTCACAGTGGGTAGAGCTTGAGCATATGAGGTCTCAAAGCCAAACCCCAGCGTAGCACACTACCCTCAACAAGGCCATATCTCCTCCAATGAGGCCGTACTTCCTAATAATGCAGTTCTCTATGAGCTTATGGGGCTCATAGAGAACTACCACAGATGATAAGACACTGTTGAAGACATTGGTCAATACCCAAAAGCTTCGTTCATATTGGATGGATTCCATAGTGCTAGAAGATGTTATGCACGCTACAAAGAAGAAAATTTATCATCAGTCTTACCAAGTTGCTAGTCCTGTGAGCTAAAATAATGACTGTTCTGGTAGAATATGCTCCCTATAATGTGTCAAAAACATCACTGGGATAACCATTGACTTCCTCACTGAATTGCTCCTTTCTACAAGGTGAAAACCATACCTGGAACCATTACTGGGGCCCAGAATCTGTAGTTGGACAGGTCATAGGCCTTAGGGGAAAAACATATTATTCATACATTGCTAATTAGGTAGTATTAAACTGACTTATAATGACTTATCGTTATACCCATGGATCAGCACTTTTCTCAACATCTATATTATTCTCATCATCATTAAAACTGGGGTTGACTTATGGAGGGGAGTATAAACTATGACATGAGAAATAAGTATCTTGCTATGAATAAATAAACAATAAATTGAATCTAATATTTACTAATTAGTTCATAAAATAATAAACAAACTTAAAAATAATTCAACTTCTGGGTTATTCCTGTCTTCATCAACAATCAAAACAATCAGAAAGATCTCAATTTTTGAAAATCAATTTATATCTTTTAAGCTTAAATCTAGAATATATAGACATTTCTAATGGTTCACATAAATTAAAACAGTTCTAATATCTTATTAGCTTAATTATTAGTTTTAATTGAATATTTCAACATTAGTTAAAAATAGCCTAAAGTTAAATGTGGCTTTTATGTTGCTTCTTATTTAAGAAACCCCAATGATATTTGGTTAATAAATAAAAAAACTATTAAGACAAAGAAAAATAATAATATAAAGTCAGTGGTATGTTTTGTACTACTTCTCCAGAAATTTTACAGGTATAAAATACGGTTTTCCATGAATTCTCAGAGTGGGGAAAAAGTATGTTAGAGTATAAAATTAATGAATTACGTTTGCCTACACACCTGAAGGTTTGTGTATGGCAAGAGAAGGAGAGAATGAGCAGTAGAAATGTGCTCTCAGAAAAGCTATATGATTACCAATTCAATGAAGAAAACTTAGTTCAGAACCATTTACCTTAATTTTTAGTGTGGCATACTCTACTTGTCAATAAGCTGCTATCTTGGGAATAGATTGACAGAAGTCAATTGGAGCTGTAAACAACATGGTAACAGTCTTGAGTTATCACTGAATAGGTGAGCTTCATATTCTCCTGGATGGTATTCCAAATCTATGACTAGATAAAGACTGTGTAAATAACATTTAAAATATTATCATATAATGTTAGTAATAAGGAGACTGTAATATGTTATAATAGTATTATGAATCACCAATATATGGAAGTGTCACAGTTAAGTCAACAACAACAAAATTTTTAGTACTTATGTCAATATCAAATATTCATCCATTAAAGACTTCAAATTGTGATATTTTAGAGGATTTTGAGCTCAACTAACTTGTTATGGAGTCTATTTGGAAGGGATTGGTTCTACCACATAGACCAAAATTTACTCTCAAGTGTTTTGTGTAAAATAGTATTGTATTTGATATATCCTATACACATCTTCCTATATAGTTTACTTATCTCTAGGTTACCTACAAGAGGTATGGTGCTGTATAAAAGTTTGCCTGTGGGCAGCGAGATAGCTCGAGAGGTAAAGCTTCTTGTTGCAAGGCCTGATGACACGAGTTAAAAATATCAGTATTCACAAATTGACCTCTGACCTACACATGCACACTCAAATAGATGTCATAATAAGTTTAATGCTTATTGAGAAATATTGCTTAGGGACTAATGGTTGAATAAAGGTGGTGTTTTATTTTTCCAAGAATTTTGATCTAGGTTTGGTAAGTTCTTTAAATATAGATCCTGAATATATGGGATGGGATTATATAGTTTTATCTGGGTCATACTATATTATATCATATCTGGGTTAAAACATAATATTAACAAAATTATATAAAAATATTTTAACGATATTATTCTTCATCCTGATCCCCTATCCACACCCTCCAACACACTCACACACACACACACACACACACACACACACACACACACACACACACACACACAATCAAAGTGTATGTAAGGGAAAATACTATGAATGTTAAACCTTTTGATATTATGGTATATAAACATGGTATATAAACAAGGAAATCTCTTGCTTTCTTCATTTTCTTTCCTAGTGTGCTTCCAAATGGGGTAGTGGTCATGTTGTTATGTTGATTCTTGGAGGAATAAGCAGTGAGGAGTCTAGCATTCAAAGGTGATGCACACTCAGGAACCTTTGACCTCCGCCTCTAAGCATTCTATATAATGCCCTGCATTCAACATTACAGGGTAATTCAGATTCAGAAGATAATGAGACACAAATGGACAAAATATCAAGGTTAAAGTCAGACAGAAAACTGTGAATGGAGAACACTGAGCAAAAGGCAACAAGGGAGGGCAAGATCTTGCTTAAGGTACATGCCTTCATTGGACATGTGCCTCTTAGCCAAAAAATTCTGTTGTCCTCAAGGAAGGAAAGAACACAGAATAATTCCCATGGACCAGAATCTTTTCAAGTGGGATAAAACTGTTCATTGGTGATGATTTTTGTCTACATCCTGAAGAAGCAAACACAATTCATACCTGGAGGAGGCATCCACAATTTAGACAAATGGTTACACAAAACACTGACTAACACCAGAAAAAAAAAACAACAAAGCTTGAGTTTAGACTTCACCACATCTTTTGAATTATTACATGAAAATATAAAATGGTGACTATATATCAGCTAAGATTAAAAATTAAAGTATATAATGAAATAAATGTTCAAAATTATCATGATAACTTTAGTTAATTGAAAGTTTGCATTTAAAATTGACCAAGGAAGGAAGAGGCAGGTTCTAGGAATTGAAGAAGAAGATATTTTAAAATTAAATGCTTATTAAATGAAACATTGCAACTGTAAGTTAACCAGATTACACACAGTTTGAGAGAGAACTAGAGAACTATATAGCAAAACTTTACAGATTACTGTGAAGCCAGAAGAGGTTCACAGTAACCCCAGGGAGGCTATTAATTGCCATTGAGGAGGGAATTATAAGATTTCAAAATTATTTTTTGTTCATTCTCCTGAACAGATGAGATGAGGAATTGATATTTAAATGCAAGATAGCTACGATTTGATTTCCAGGGTAACAAAATATAAAATTTTCAGAAAACTCCAGATAGAAATACAAGGAAATGCATCCGTGCCTGTACACATTGCTGTCGATACCTAGAGAATACTTTGAAAACAACCTGTGAGGGAAAAACAAAAACTGCTGCTACAGAGACAGCATAAAACCCATCCACCATGCAGTCCATTGCAGAGAAAATACCTGTCAGTTGAGGATTGTGTTTCCAAAAAGACAAACTTTCAAAGAATGGATGTTAAATGACATTTTCAAATAGACATCTGGTGACTAACTCTTCTCCATGATGAAAATCACATTTCCGTTTGTTGTCTTTTGTTGCCTTACCATTTAGTCAAATGGATGGAGCTAGAAAACATCATATTTAGTGAGGTAAACCAGTCACAGAAAGGCAATTATCACATGTGCTCACCCATAAGTGGTTTTTAAACACAAAGCAAGCAAACAAACAAACAAACAACAACAACAACAAAAAAAACAGGCTACAGATCACAATTCCAGAGAACCTAGACAACAATGAGGACCCTAAGAGAGATATACATGGATCTAATCTACATGAGAACTAGAGAAAGACAAGATCAGGGGAGAAGAGATAAATATATAGCTCAATAACATCAATAAAAAAATCACCTACCAGTCAGTCCTGCATCTCTTCCTTGCTCCATCTTTTCATAGCCTTTGAAACGAGCATTCTACAGTGCACATCCAATCTCTTTTCTTGCTCTGACTTCAGCACCCTAGCAGATAACCGTTTCTTGATTTGGAGATGCCACTGATTAGGTTTCTCTCTGTTGTCCCTTCCCCAGTCACACCGAGTCCCTCTTCACTTGCTAGTCTTCTTCTGATGGGTTTCCTAGTGCTTTTCCTCAGTTACTGCAGACCTCAAGTGAAGGGCATTACTACCAAGTAGTGTAGAGTCTACAGATTAACACAGTTCTTGTACCTCAAAAACCCTCACCATTAATCTACACCAACCTACTAGCAGGCCGGGTACAGGCCATCACCTTAAACCTCTTTCTCTGCCTGTGATTGACTGTATAGTTATTTTCATTGTTCCCAGTCACCCACAGGGTCCTGAAGAGAAGAACCTCCCTAAAATGTGTGCCATAGGCATGACCTTGAATTTAGCTAGTCCTGGCTATAATCTAGCTCCTATCTATTACATAGGTGCAGACCATAAATTCCCTGAGAAATCAAGATTTCCACCTAGAGTCATAGCTTCCATGTTGTCTCCACACTGGCAGCAGTTTTCACAGTGAAAGCAGCCAGCTCACACTATCCTTCTCATCTGTAGCAGTCGGCGAACAACGCCTTTCCTCATTCTTGAAGCAGTGATTTCACACTGCCTTCTGCATAGCATCTATTTCTACTTCTTCCCCCAATTAGGTCTTTGCTTCCCATAGGTGATCTTGCCCCTGTTCTGTTCAAAAGTAATTATTCCTGTTGATTAACACAGTATCACTCTTCTCTCTCCATTTTCATCCTTGTTTCTTTGAGCCACCTTAGTCTCTGGTTTGAACAGATGGCAATAACAACACCTTCATTCTGTGTCCTGAAGAGAGCCATCAACTCCAGGATCTACCATGGGCGGTGCCTTTCATGGTGCTACCTATGAAGGCCTTCCATTAGTTGTATATATTTGAGTTGCATGTCTCATCTATTAACTTATTAAAAGAATGATACCCTTCCTCATCTTAAGTTGACTCATGTTCTGCACTCAGCAGCAGACATGGAGCTCGCTAGGTCTCTAATATGCTCAGAGCTGATAACAGTGTTGCCTTCAAGCACATCTCAGAGGCTTTCTGAAGGCATTGATTAAACACAGTAAATGAAACCTCTGTTAATAGCACACCTGCCTTTTCACCTTAAATTAAGTTTACTATATTTAAATGTGGAAGAATTGGCTATGAAAGACTTATTGTGGTAAGTACATTAGTCAAACCATAGTAAAATATTTTGTTTGTAGCATTATTTTTATATAGATATAAGATTAAATTTAATGTTGATATGGTTGCCTTTGCAGAAGATAAGAATTAAGAATGTTTTCCCTTACAAATCATGTTTTACAATATTATCATTTTCCAAGGTCTCAATTTGGATGACAAGTAGAAATAAAATGTAAAATTAGGCTACAGAATTATTTAGCAATAAACTTTTTAATTAACATTTCTCCAAAATGTGTGACTAAACGTTGAACGATGTGGCCTATAAATCATCAAAGATATAATCCTGAAATATGAATCTGATGATTATTTGCCTTTAATCAAAGACTGGAAAAGAGACTTAATATTTTCTGAGAAAAAAATATCTGAGCGCTTATCTCCAAAAGCTGGGAATGTATCTCTGGGCACGTTTGAGAACCTGAATTAATCCCTAGCACTAAAATAAAATTTAACAACATGTTTGACATCCATGCACAGGAGTTTTGGGTTGTTTTAGAGTGAGTGGGGTGAAACAAAGAATTGGATTTTTATTTTCAAGTTGATGCCATTGGAATGGAGGTTGCCCAGTCATCAAAACAGTAGATGGAAGAACTAACTATCAAGGCTAGAGTTGACACTGCTTCTTGGTTTGTGAAATGAAATGAAGCAGCAGTTTTTGCTTTGCTGTTGGTAGTTTGCCTACATGTCTGGTCATTCATAGAATTAGTAGCACAGAGGTGGTACAGCTTGGGATAAGGGTGGGTGCAAGGGAAGGGGACTCAGACTCTATCAGGAGATACTCAAATTTGTATCCAAAAACAGGGGCCAAAGACTTACTTTGCAACTTGCCAGGGATTCAGAAGAGTTGGGAGGAGGGATCTATGAGTTGTCCATGTCAGGAATAATGGAGTCAGGAGACAGGGTTAGATTTATAAGGAAAGTGTTATGAGCAAGGTTGGGGGGATGCAGGAAAAAAACCTGAGAGCAACCTGAATGTTGTAAGGAAGCATCCCGTGGCACTGAGGGCTCCCCAGTGGTACCAAACATATCTGTGCTTGAAAATTTCACAACAAAACAACGTTTCTTATGCTTTGTTATCTACAAATTTGGGGAAACGTTTGTGAAAGTTGGCAATATTGTCCTTCTTCCTCCTTATTTTTTTGAAACCTGATCTTGTATCATTTTTATGGGCTTTTTAAAAAATATTATCCATTCAAAGATACAAGAAAACTTAAATTTATATGTGTGTGTTCCAACATTCATCAATTTTGATAAAATAAGCCTTTAAAAAATTGGTCACTATCAATGCTTCAGTTCTTAAGAATTGCAAGAATCATGAGTGTTTCACCAGTGAGAATTTTGAGAGCGAGTGTAACCTAAATATGTGCAGGACATAACATTTCATCAAACACAAAGACTAAGGCAATGATTCAAGTCTGGGATTTGTTAATTGTTTCTGATGATTTGAAAATGTTGAAATGAATGAACCATCTGATACCTTCAGGAAACCTGGTGATAACAAGGGAGAATCATTCACGCAGAGCGAAAGCTCCAGAATGTGTTCAGGAGCAGTTGGAAGCAGACACAATTACATCAGGTGAAGTTCTCTTATGACTGGCAGAGTTGCTTCGAGGTGAAAGAGAAAATGCAAAATTTGGGACTCCAGATGGCAAGAGATCTATTTTTAGGCCAATAGGAACTTATATTTGGTTGGGGCACTTAACAGAATGAGTAGCAGAAGTATGTTGAAAGTAATTTAGACCTGCATTTGAAAGTGTACAGCTTGGGCCAGATGGGAGCAGGTGTCACAAAAGCAGCCTAGGTCAGCCAGCAAGTGGGAGGAAACAAAAGGCAGAAAGAGAAGACGCACAGTAAAAGTTTATTGGAAATGCTTGCATCCACAAACCCTTGCTGAAATACATACATACCAAATGTGGAAATAACCCAGATGCAAAGACATTTACTCTACCTGGGAAAATATTATTTCAAAGTCAGTTATTTCACATGTAAGATTTGTTTTATGAAGGATTTTCTTTTTCAGTGGTGATGCTGGGTTGATCTCCAGATGTGTTACCAAAATACCTACTTCTTCAATTAAAAACAACAAGCAACCTAAGCGACTAAAAGACTGAAGTCCATTTCCTAGAAGCAAAGGGGCCTTGGAAAGGCAAGGATGAGGAAAAGAAAAAGAAAATGCAAACTCCTTTTATCCAAGTACAATTCTTTCCAAATAAAAACAGTGATAAAAAAAATAAAATCAGAAGCCAGTACTACTAAAAGGCCACGTCCTGTCCCAGGTCTCGAGGCTGCCTTCCTCAGGTCACCCTCACTAAGGGTTTACCTGACATTACTGTGTACAAGGCCTCCTTCTTCCTCAAAGAGACAGAAGTTGGGCCCTGAAGACGCCGTAGTACAGCTTCGAGAAGAAAGGATTTAAATGAGAAAGTGTCAGTCTGACTGCTCATGTTCCAATTTAATATCCAGCTTGGTATTTGGTTTTCACATAGAAAGAAATACTATGGAAAACTTAATGGAAAAATAAAAGCGATGTTCTAGTTGAAGAGATCAGTGATGCAAAGTTGAATTTATACTAGTGATGTTATTATCTAATTTCATCCCAAGAAAGGGGATGATTAAACAAGATTACCGAGATGTCTGAATTTCTAAGACCTTCCTCTAAGGAAAGAAAGCTTGAACAACAGCTTTGCTTTTTAACAGAATGCATTTCTAATTGATGAAATTCTGGGAAAAAATAAAGTGAAAAAATGTTAAAAAATATTTTTAGCTACAGGCACCCTGACAGGAAGTGTGATGCCATGGTCATGAAATTACTCTCTGTGTAATTGGACCAGTTGTATCTGCTGCCTGCCTATCTGCCAAACGACATTAGGAAGCTTGCTAATGTATATGATGGAACCCTTGAGACATTTGAGAACAGTGAGAACATTACTGTAACATCCAAGTTCCCTTGACTACAGATTTCAAATTAGATGGTTAAAGAGCCAAATTAAGCATAAAATATTTAGTTCATTTCTAACATTGAAATTTATTCATTTCTAAGATTGAAATGTATTTGCTAGTAAATATTATTGCAAATCATTGTTGATGGTTTCGTGCTTACTTAACTGTCGTCAAGTTGGTTTAGTAGAAATTATGTCGCTTTATATAAAGCATTTGAGTTCCCATCCCATGGGCCTGTGGATACTTTATTTCCATTTTTCTTGCTTTTTATATTTTTTATTATTTTTGAGAATTTCATACAATAATATATATAAATTATATATGATCATATATACCTCTCATTTCCCCCTTCCAACTTCCTCTATAGCCTCCCCAGGATGGCTTACCCCAACTTCATCTTATCTTATTATTCCACTCTGATAAACCACTATTTTTTTTTTTAATTTTTACTTTTTCCAGTTAGTACTGCCCAAAGGTACATGGGTGTGGGGTGACCCACTGGGTCATGGGAAAAATAGCAGTGGCCACACCCTAAATTAAATCATTATTCTTCCTTGTCCAGCAACAATCCACTTTTAATAGCTCTTCAGTGTGGTACAGGGCCTGAGATCATCTCTTCACATCTTTACTGGGATTTTGGAGGGCTTGATCATGTGCAGTTCTCAAGCAAGAAAAAAATAGAAAAATTATGGTGCACGTTAGAAACATCTGACTTCTTGTGGGGAAACAGAAAATCCAAACTGGCTTGAAAGGTAATAGAATCAAAACACGAAGGAAAAAAAGGCAACAATTTGCCAAGATCAGTGGAAGTCTGTTTCAAAGCTAAGTTGCAACAGGAAGGAAGCTATGATTTCAAATGGGGTTTTAAAGTTAAGGATCCAATCCAAGCTCTATTATTGAGCAGATCCTATTGTGATGGTAATGACATGTTGTGTGGGAAGTGGTGGTTTTCTTGGAATGGAGAGAGAAAGAAATTTGCTGTGATTGATGTACCACATGAGGGTCAAACCACAAAATCACTGACTTGCTGACTGTCCAACTCAGTGTAATTGGGTTGCTTATTTTGCTAAGAATTCCAAGTTTGTATACATATGTGTGTGTTTGCGGGACTACTTTATGAGTTCATCCTATTTTCTTTTGGGAAAGGGGTACTGTAGTTAGCTTTACAGTCACTTTCTACGTGCCTTAGGATGGGTGCTACTCTAAACGAAATACATCTACCTGCTTTACCAGTGAAGGGTAAGACCACCCAGGAGGCCTTTCATGGTTGCACCAAATTTCCTACTTTTTAGCAACAGGCTGTGGAAGGTAGCTAATGGGAGAGTATGTGCTGCCAAGCCCACCAGTTCACAATTTGGCTTGAGACAAAAAGGAAATAATTTTGAGGCCTCATTATGTCCAAGAGGATTAAGTACTTTTTAATATTTCATAGTCATTTTAAGTTTTTAAGTAAATTAAAGAATATAAACATGTCTGAGGTGAGCCACAGTGGCAATCTGCACTTCTGAAGTCTGTTCCTGGTTTCTGGAGTTCCTTCCAAAGGGGGGTTAGAGCTCAATAAAGAAAAGGCAAGAGTTTCCTAAAAGCATCTCTGCTGCTCCTTGAGGGATTTGGGAGGAATGGATAGATACTCTAGTTTGTCAGTCCAAGAGAGTTAAATTTTATCAGGTATTCTAAAGGCTGGCAAAATGAAAGAACCTTCAAAGAAAAAAAATCGAGATTACATTTTTTTCTTTCTGGGGAGATGGACTATGGCTTCAGTTTAAAAAGAAAAGCTGTTAAATATAAAATGTCTTGTCTTTTAACATGAGGGACTTAAAAATAGACATAGACCCTTTCAACTTTTCTCCAAGATTCTTGAGAGTCTACCTCTTCATTTGGAGATGAAAGAATAGTCTCTTCCAGAGTATTCTCATCTGGGCTTCTCTGAAACACCATAACAATTCCTTTAAATATAATTGAAACCAATACCAATATAATGAGTTAATTAAATAAAAAAGCAAGAAGGCTGAAAATCTAATGTGTTTTTAATTGATTTTAATTTCTTTAGAGGCAAAAAAAAAAAACAGCCCAGCTTGCCATTTCATATTTAGTGGAACAAAGCAACGATCTTAAACTTTTCATTTTTCTGTTTACACATTTTGAGTTTGGAAAGCTTGAAAAATGCTCAGCAATTCAGATCGTCTTTCTCAACCATGATTCCTTATCCCAACCACAGAACGTAGAAAACAAACTGATTTTTTCTGTTTTTATCAAGGAATGTAGCTATCAGCATTGCTTCCATCACAGGATGAAAATGCATTCGTTGCATGCAATGCAATGACTTATAGACTTCGTACTTCTTTCCTGCTGGAATCCCTTTCTGTTTAGTTTTAAAGGAGAGTTATACTCTAGCTGTTTCCTCTGTAACAGCACCATCTTAAATGGAACATGAAATAATTATGCACTAAGGGCCCATAGCTGTTTAACAGACAGGACTTTTTTTCCTTTTTGTGGTAAGACATTCAAGTGCTATATTTAAAACCAAGATCTCCTGAGTTATTGGGAGCATGGGGACCTTGTGGGAAGGCTTGAAAGGGGGAGGGGAGAGGTAGGGAGGGGAGCAGAGAAAAATATAGAGCTCAATAAAAATTAAAACAAAAACAAAGTCAAAGGAATCATGTGACGGTTAGATTTTATTATCAACTTGACACAATCAAAATTGCCTGGGAAGAAAGTTTCAACAAGGAATTGTTTAGATCGTGTTGATTTGTGGGTATGTCCATGGGAAGTTCTCCTGATTTTGTTAACTAAAAGGGGAAGACCTAATGGCAGAATATGATTCCCTACGTTAAAATACTGAATTGCTCACGAGTGGCAAAAACAAGCTAAGCACAAACATTCCTGCATTCATTCCCCCTCTGCTTTTGATTCTGAATATGACTAAATGATTCGAGTTCCTGCTGCCTTGACTTCATGGCAACGATGGACTATAACCTAGAATTGTAAGCCAAATAAAGCATTTCTCCCTTACAGTACTCTTATCAGAATATTTTATCATAGCACAAGAAATAAAACTACAACAAGTGACAGGTTAGGAAGGTTTTTGTCCCCGAATGCTCTCATACCTTCTACCCACAATGACTTTCATTGGATTTCTTCTTTTTCTAATTACTTTCTAAAAATTAAGATTTCATATATTTTTATTCGATGTCTCTCATATGAACACTTTCTTTGTTCATTTGCACATGAATTTTCAACAGTGCATTGGTCCATATCAATAACCATAAAAGTAAAATTCAACCAATAGGAATTGCCTGCTTGCAAGAAACAAAATGTTTGCCTCTCCAACAATCAACAAACCGTGAGAACAAATGGCTCATTCGCCACTGTTTTCATAGAACGAAGATACATGAGACACAAATCACTTGCTGGTGTCCACACTTGTAAAATCCTGATAGGATAACAGGAAAAACCTATTTACTATTGATAAATTAAATTCTTATGAAACATGACATAGTTAAACAAATACTAATCGCGGGTAAAGTTTGGGGATGGAGTGGAGAAATTATAATGTCCAACATGTATAACAATTTTTGTAGGCTATTGTCTCTTGAACTATGACCCCAATAAAACAAATTTGCACAAGGATTAAAATATGAAGGGGAAATAGAGGAAAAAGGTGGCAGTATTAATTATAGAAATAGACTGTACTTTAATGAAAATGTTTTTAATATAATAAACTGGGGATATAATTACTGAAGTATTTTAAAGAAACTTTGAACTTCACCTAAATTTTTAAGGTCCCTGAGTTGTAGAGAAGATGGCACAAAGTTGCAGAGATCTATGGAAGACAATTCTTTCTGTTAAGGTTGAAATCAGAGAGAAGTTATAGTATCACACTTTTTAAAAATACAGTAAGTTATGTTCAGAGAGTCCGGTTTTATCCCAGGCTTTTCCAGACCCAGGCGAGCTGGCCTTGGTGAGTTCCCGATAGAACATCCCCATTGTCTCAGTGTGTGGGTGCACCCCTCGCGGTCCTGAGTTCCATGCTCGTGCTCTCTCTCCTTCTGCTCCTGATTTGGACCTTGAGATTTCAGTCCTGTGCTCCAATTTGGGCCTCTGTCTCTGTCTCCTTTCATCGCTTGCTGAAGGTTAATATTCAGGAGGATGCCTATATGTTTTTCTTTGGGTTCTCCTTATTTAGCTTCTCTAGGATCACTAATTATAAGCTCAATGTCCTTAGTTTATGGCTAGAAACCAAATATGAGTGAGTACATTCCATGTTCCTCTTTTTGGGTCTGGCTTACCTCACTCAGGATAGTGTTTTCTATTTCCATCCATTTGTATGCAAAATTCATAAAGTCCTTGTTTTTTATTGCTGAGTAGTACTCTAATATGTATAAATTCCATACTTTCTTCATCCATTCTTCCATTGAAGGGCATCTAGGTTGTTTCCAGGTTCTGGCGGACAATGAGGACTACTGAGAACTCAGGAACAATGGCAATGGGTTTCTGATCCTACTGCACGCACTGGCTTTGTGGGAGCCTAGGCAGTTTGGATGCTCAACTTACTAGACCTGGATGGAGGTGGGGGTTCCTTGGACTTCCCACAGGACAGGGAACCCTGATTGCTTTTCGGGCTGGGGGGAGACTTAATTGGGGGAGGGGGAGGGAAATGGGAGGCGGTGGCGGGGAAGAGACAGAAATCTTTAATAAATAAATAAATTAAAAAAAAATACAGTAAGTTATTCTGATAAAATTTGTGTCTACTGGGGAACACTAACTTCCAGCATCATTTTTTAAAGAGTTATGCAGAAAATCTAGAGTGTAAGCCAGGACCCATCCCAACTTACAAGTCAACCGCATTGGAAATCAAATGTGTTTGTATCACAAAAACGGTACATGGAGGTAGTCATAAAGTAATAGATAATTTAAGGACTGCAACATCATAACTATGAAGTTTAGAAGTACACTGATGATATCCAGAGATATATTTATTTCTACATCAATACCACATTGAACGTATATTTTATTTTAAGGATCACAGGTGTGTAATTATGGAAATCATTTGTGCTATTTCAGTGAAAATTTTTATCCATTACCACATAAGCATGAAGCAAATCACTGAGTGTGGGCCAGTGGAGCATGTGGGACTACACACTTTTTTTTTTTACTTCCACGTTCCAGCAACCATCAAGTTGATGAAATATGAGCAATCAAGAATTATTGATCTCTGACTTCTTTTGCACTGGAAAAATCTGAATAAGTACAGAAATTTTAAATGTAACAGAAATAATAAACAATATGTGACAGAATTACCTCAGAAATTAATGGTCCGTTTTGAAGAGGAAATCTAGATTGCAGGCATGTCATTTGAGGGAGTGTGCATACGTTTTCTTTGCACACTCTCATATTCTTCAATCAGTAATAATTTCCTATTGGTAAAGAAAAGCCTATTTAACAAAATGTAGTTCTTCTTTACATTATGCTAGAACTTTATATACCCCAAACGATATATCATTATGAACTTTTAGTTCCCAAAATGTGTTGGGTTAAAAGTGAAAGAAAAGAATAACTGCTTCTTGCCTAGTTTATTATAGAATAGTCTCGAAAACCGAAAGGCAGAAACACAAGTACCTGAATTCTGATAAGAATTTTTAAATGAGGAGTTTGGGATTCCACCCTGGTTATGGCAGAATACTTCAGAACACACATTTGAAATATCGTGAGGTTCCTAGGCAGGGAACATTGAAGTAGCAAGTCTCTGGGGAGAAGGGAAGTTAGGAAAGTGAGGGCAATAGTGACAGCTTCTGTCTCCAGGCATTTTGTAATTGTTAAGTGAGAGGCTGAGCTAAAGAAGCGTCATGGGGTCTTCCATGGGCTCACCATTGTGCAGTCAAAGTCGAATTCAAGATCTCAGAGTAGGATGTGATTCCTGGGAAATTTCTAGCCTTATGTGTAAGTATGTAAAGTTGGCAGCTTGGCACAACTACATCATCTGATAAATAATTTCAGTGTGCTGTACAAGTGTGCTTTCAGGCACTGTCTGCAAACCTTGAATTGCACTTCTGACTTTCCCAACAGTCTGTTCAATCAGCTCTGTTAGCATCATCACCAGCTCTGTTTGTTTTTCCTTCTAGTCAGTTTATCTTTTTCAATTCCCAGGACTCCCGAGACACAATGAGATGAACACATAGTGCACATCTTTGTTTATTTACTACCTAATGCCTGAGTTGCCTCATGTTAATGTCTTGAGTATCATCTCCCCTGTTGACTAGAGTAGGCGTGATTACGCCTTTAACTAGAATGGAAACATTCAAGTTCTTTCTTCTTAAACACAGTGTTCCGTATCTGACAGTGCTGCTCTTTTCAGGGAAGGTGAGGGGCTCTCCCACTTAAGGGTCTGCTGCTCCTTGTTACAGCCATTGCCAGTGAAATGCATTCATAAATGTGCTAGTTGTAGACAGGCCACCGAATTATTCACTTTCTCCAGGCCACAATGGCTCTTGTGGGGATGAGAGTTTAGGAGTTCATCTTCCAGGATCTCAGCACAGCACAGCACATGAGGCCTAGGCCCCGTTTTGACAGCTGTCTGTGTCCCTTTTCACAATTGCTTTCTCAGGGCAAGCTAGACTCAGGAAGAGTAGCATCATGGCCAGTTCCAGAATCTATGTTCAGAACAAGGATTTTCCCTCCCTATGACCAACACCCTCAGGTAGAGGCAAAGTGGTGTCCAGGCCTCTGTTCCTTTGGTGACTTTATTTTGGACTTTCATTTTTGTTATTAATAAAATTACTCAGAACCAGAAGGGTGGAAATTAGGTATTTTATTTTTTCCCAAATTATGAAATCTGATCCCTTCTGACTCCTTTTTCTCCCAGTACTTAAGTTTCTCAAATTAAATAATATATTCTTCTTATTAAAACCTTCTCCATCAAGAGAAAAGCAAACTGGGTAAGGTAGCTATTTCGATGGCAGGTGTGTGGTTTCAGTTGGAAAAATCAAAGTGCCTAGGCAAGTTCTAGGACATTATTCCAGAAAGCAGTTTATTGTAACACAGTAAATTTGAATTAAACACCCCAAAACTGATGTCTGTGAGAAATTTATGAATTGTTGTTGACAAAATAAGGCTGACGGTTATGATGTATTTGTCTTTATATGGTTCTAGTTCTGTAATTTCAGCTCTTCCTGTATCTAAAGATACCTTCAACAGTATGCCAAGCTTCCACAGTGTTCTCAGCATTCAACATTCTCATACAGCCTGTCTCCCTTTCCTAGGAGTCCAACCTCCTTCTCTGAGAGACTGCCAACTGTTTTATTCTTTGTAGGCACTGTGAACATTTCCTCATATCTAACCTTCCTCCGAGAGGTCAGAAATCGCCCCTTTTCTCCATTACTGTGCATGAACTGTATAGCCGTAAGTGTATTTGGGATAATCACCTAGCTTTAAAATAGCGTACTGATTAATTGGTAGGACAACTAACCATAGGGTTCAAAACTTCGGCATTCTCATGTTGGCAGTATCACAGGACAAGTCTTCTTGGCCAGTGGGGATTTGTTTATTGTTAAGACGAGCAGTGGCATGGATCATCCTGAGGGTTGGGGCTCCAGCTGAGGCTTTCCTAATCTAGCGAGTGTAACAAAGTACAGAAAAATGCAGCTTTGGCAAGCCACAGCTTGACTGTCCTTTCTGTATGTCATTGTGTAGTGATTCTGAAGTTAGTGCTTGTACTGCTTTGGTTCCCTTTGAGAAGAGCCCTTAAGAATTTTAGTTTTATATTTATAGTATTGTTAAGATTCTAAACATGTGCATTTAATTGTTCATTTATTCTCATCAGAATTTTATGAGACAACTATGTGTATTGTGTAAGAAAATCACCAGTATAAAGACTCATCTGGGATCATATAATACACTAGAGATTTTGCTAGATGGTGTGTATATGTGTGTGTCTGTGCACGTGAATGCATGCATGTGTTTGGTGTATAGAGTATGTGTTCAACTTTATAGTGTTTTTCTAATGAAATATCTCCTTTAAAAAATACTCATTTTTACATGGATATGTTTCTTAACTAATAGATGACTAAATAGGAAAAAAGTCAGAGTTAAGAAATAAGGAGATATTGTAGAAGAAACTTAATAATGGCGTTGACAGAAAACCAATCCCTGGTACAGCTGATTTCTGGTACTGAAAAGGGAAGAAGATAATTCAGTCCTCAAAGCATCTGACCCTTGTCCTCTGTCATTCCTTTCCCCCCATAAACTCTCCATGCTTGGCTTTCATGAGCCTGGGTACCACATGGACAGTGCTATTAACATCATAAGTCCTTATAAACTAGAGCCTGACGACAAACATCTTCAGAGGCAATTTTAGTGAGTCCTCCTCTTGTAATCAGAAAAGTCTAGAACAAGTCATTTCCACGAGCATTTCTCTTAAAAGATGATTGCAGGACAATGCAAAATATTTTGATTAAATCTATTTTGAAATATTTAATGGTCCCCATGTTTAGTTGTGAGTGAGTAATTAGCCCTTTGAAAAGCAAGCCTACTCTGAAAGGGATTTACAAGAAGACCTTCTCTTGTTAATGTGTCACTTCCTTTTTGACTCAAAGGAATTTAGTGGAGGATACGAATTCCCAAAATAAGTTGAAACCTGACATTAACTTCTTTTACTGACCTAAGGGAATAATCCAATCAATTATTATAAATTATAAGTCACCCTGAAAACAAAAAACATTGTATGTGTTTTGGGACAGAAATCTTTGATTCTTTCTATCTGTGGTCCATGGAAAGAAAGTCCTTGTGTTCTGCAAGATTGAAGAAACTGTCCTGACCTCGTCAAGATTCTCTCCCTCTTTCTCTGTTTTTGCCTTTTCTTTCTTTCTCACTTCTTTTCTTTATTTTCCCCTACTCCACCTCTCTTACCTTATTAAGCACTCACTGGCCAGGTAGTGGCACAGACCTTTAATCCTAGCACTCTGAGTTCAAGGCCAGCCTGGTCGACAGAGCAAGTTACAGGAAGCCTGGGCTGCTACATAGAGCAACCCTGTCACAAAAGCCAAAAACCAAAATTAAAACAAAAAAGTACTTACTGAAAAACATATGTACTTTCAACTTCCTGCTACAGGATATCCTAGGGTATGGTGTGACTGTATTTCACAATGAGCTCAAGCTTCACAAGCCATAGGATTATCATGTGTTACTTGTCCAACTTTGAGCTGGGTTTTATCTCCAGCATCTTGTTTCAAGGTGAAAGTTTTAATGTTCTTTAGCATCTAGGTCAGGGGTCAAGGTTACCTCTAAACCTAGCTATTAGTTAAGGCATGGCTTAATCTTCAGGAGTTGCTGAGTATTTTATAGTGTTAGAATGACATGTGTGGTACCTGACCTCGAACAACTGTTGGAATTTAGAGATCTGTTGTATGGCTGGGACAGACTGAGAGGCCACTGTCAGGGAAGAGAGGAGTTAGTATTAATAATTCAGCAGACTGAATTGAAAAGTAAATATATTAAAATAAGTACAATAAGATGGCAATAGTGGAAAGAATAGGAGCCTAAGATGACATTGAGAGGCAGAAACCTGCAACTGAATACAGGAATTATTATACTAAGACATAGCAACCCACACTTCTGTCATCATCACAGCCTACTTTTCCTTCTTCTCTTCCCACTTCTCCTCTGCCACTTTCCTCTTCTCTGTCATCTCCCTCTCCTCTGCCTCTTCTTCTTCATTAGGCTTACCTTTCCTTCTTCTGAGGGAGCAAGGGACAAATTTTATTTGTTTCCAAAGATGGAGTGCAAAAGGGAACTGCACTTTAGTTTCCTGGTCACCCAGACTCGAAAAATCACACAGAAACTATATTCATTGCAGTACTGTTTGGCCAATGGCTCAGGCATATTTCTAGCTAGCTCTTGCATCTTAAATTAACCCACTTCTATTATTCTATGTATCACCAAGAAGCAATGGCCTGCCGGTAAGATTCTGGTGGCTTTCTTCCTTGGCAGCTAAATAACAACTGCCTGACTCTGCCTTCTTTCTCCCCTCATTCAGTTTAGTTTTCCCACTTAGCTCTATTCTGCCCTGCCATAGGTCAAATCAGCTTCTTTATTAACAAATGGTAATAAAACACATTCACAACACACAGAGGGGAATCCTGCATCAATGGAGATTTTATATATTTATGTAAATATGATTGTTCTGGGGATTGAAACTGACTTAAAGAGTCCTTGACGCATGTCCTATTAGGCCCATTACACATTTTCCTTGATCTAAAGGTAACCTCAACACCATTACTAGAAAATATTTCCAGTTATGCGGCAGACTTCTTGACCGGTGACGGAAGAACGACCACCACACCAGGATTCCACTCAGATCACGCTTTACTGGAGTGCCCTTGATTGATGGGGGCAGGGAACGAGGGGGCAGGAAAACGAGGGACAGGGAGCAAAGGGGCAGGGAGCACAGGGGAGAGGCAGCAGGAAGCGAAGGGGAGCAGGAAGCGAAGGGAAGGGGGTGCACTTAGGCAGCCGCTTAAATAGGGAACTGGCACACAGGTCGCCCTGTGATTGGCTGCCAAGAACAGCTGACACCAGACCGCATCGGGATAGGCTCAAGAATCTACATCCACCGCGCATGCGGGAAGCGGGGACACGCAGCTCTCAAAGCCAAAGCCAAATATGGAGTTGTTTGTAACAAACAAGACAGGATGTCAGCGCCATCTTGTAATGGCAATCCTGTCCGGCTCACTACAGTTCCCCCTTATTGTTTGTAAGCAATGAGCGCAGGACTAACGTCATCCAATCTGACCCCCACCTCATGATGTGTTGGTCGATCGAGGATGGAAGATATTTTCCATGGACACACCTTCCCCTGTGCAATGGGTATTCGAGAAACCCCGGGGGTGCAAAGGCTGTGTCGCAGGAGTCTACATCCGCACACCTACCCAAGTGCAATGGATCAACAGATCTCATGGGGTGCCAAGGCTGTGCAGGATGGAAGCTCTAAGCGTCTCTTAGTGCTAACAACCATATCTGGGGGAAGGAGCCACACTCCAGGGTAGCTAATGCCTGAGATATGATAACTTTATCCCAATATAGCCTTATCCCTATTGGTCTGGGCTCGAAGGCAGCAAACCAACCACAGGCACAACACACGGCCACCCAGGCAGCTTGCCAAAAACATGCCCACGCAACTGAAAGCATAGGGACCCTTTCTCTGTAAAGTTACGTGCTTCTCCTATAAGGTAAAAATCTGGGGAGAACCGTGGCATCATGCCGAACAGGCATCGCCTTTGGGAAGGCTGACAGGATTCCCCTTCAGTGCTCCGCCTTCCACTGGATCCACGTCATCAGGGATGTCTACAGGAACTTTCTCCAGAGACTCAGCCTCATCCTTAGGAACTTCCTTGATCATGCGTGTCAGTCGGCTCGGAACCCAAAGCGGAGCCTCTTGGCCCTGTGGAAAAACACATACAGCTCCCCTGGATCTTGCCAACACAAGATCCGGTCCATACCATTTGTTATCCAATACATCTTTCCATTTCACATATTCCTTTTGTTCCATAGGGCCTGCTGCATGCTTTTCAGCTGCTGCAGTACCCGACTCATTCAGGTTTAAAAAGTTAAGTGTGAAGAGAGCAAGGGAGATTCTTTCCCTGGGGGAAGTGGATTCAGCTATTCCCCCTTTTTGTTTTTGTAGAATTTCTTTAATATTTTTGTTGGCTCTCTCCACAATACCTTGTCCTTGTGGATTGTATGGAAGACCCGTAATGTGGGTCACTTGGAGCTGTGCACAAAAGGCACGAAATCCATGGGAGGTATATGCCGGGCCATTGTCTGTCTTCAGGCGTAGGGGTTTCCCCAGGCGGCCCAGGCCTCCAGGCAATGTGTTTTTACATGAGTTACCTTTTCTCCCGCTAGGGGCGTGGCATGAATAATGCCCGAAAAGGTATCCACTGATACATGTAAATATTTTAATTTGCCAAAATCAGGCAGATGGGTAACATCCATTTGCCACAACGCGTTAGGTTGCAGCCCTCTAGGGTTGACCCCAACATTAGGGGGGTATAAAAAGGTCACACATGAAGAACAGGCTTTAACTATTTCTCTGGCTATCTGTCTGGAAATATGAAATTTTCTTCTAAGGGTATTGGCAGGCACATGCCAAAGCTTATGAAAATCTCGTGCTAATTCTACAGGGTCCGAGAGGACCAAAGCTATGGACCGGGTAAGGCAGTCAGCCAAATCATTGGCCTCAGACATGGGTCCTGGAAGCAAAGTATGAGCCCGAATATGTCCAATGAAAAAGGGATTATCTCTTTGTAAAATGCATGCTTGAATTTGACACAAAATATTGGAAACTGTACTTGAATTTCTAACAAAGGCAGCCACCTCCAATGAGGCAACAGCATTCACCACATATTTAGAATCTGAAAATAAATTGAAGGGTTCTGAAAATCTTTTAAAAACTTTTAGCACGGTCATACATTCCGTGACTTGTGGGGAATCAGGTCGAAAATCAAGCAAAATGGGATCCCTACCTTGAATTACTATGGCACCTCTGCCAGTTTTGGAGCCATCAGTAAAAACAGTCAAGGCCATATTAATGGGCTTTTTAAAAGTAACCTTAGGAAAATACACTAAGTTCCTTTCCACAAAATTTAATAGGGGATGTCTTGGATAATGATTATCAATAAGGTTAGGAAAAGCGCAAACCAAAACAGCCCATTCATTTACTGTAGCTGCCAATGTCTCCACCTGTCCCTTGGTATAGGGAATAATCAATTTATCTGGCATGGTTGCAAAAGATGTTAAACAATGTTTTATCCCCAATACCGCTTGAGAAGCAACCAACTCGGGATAATATTGAATGGTTTTGGTACCTGAAGAATTGCCATGGATCCACCACAAGGGGCCATCTTGCCATAGCACTCCAGTAGGGTAATGTGCAGTTTTTAAGATGCATAAGAATATAGGCAAATCAGGATCGACTCGGCACAATTGTGCCTTAGTCATTGCTTTCTCCACCTGTTTTAAAGCCTTTTCAGCCAAGGGGGTCAAAGTTCTGTTCGAATTAACATTTGGATCACCTTCCAAAATAGAAAACAAGGGCAACAACTTTGCCCGGGGGATGTTTAAATACCCCCTAATCCAATTAATATCCCCCAATAATTGTTGAAAATCATTAAGTGTCCTCAAATGATGGGTGCGAATGGAAATCTTTTGAGGGGTCACCGTCAAAGGGGATATAACTGCCCCCAGAAATTTTATAGCAGTAGTCTGTTGGATCTTATCTGGTGCCAAGACCAGGCCCCAACATGTAGAAAAATGAAATTAGATCTATATCCATCTTTATGTACAAAACTTAAGTTTAAATGAGCCAAAGGCCTCAGCATATAAAAATTATGTTGAACCTCACAGAGAAAAAATTTTGAAGCACATTTTGCCACGTCTCAAACACAGCCTCAGTGGCACAAACATTGTGAGAAACCATAAATTATATCTCCTGAATTGAGAACCTTTTGTATAACAAGGCTATATAGTGGGAAAAGATCTTTACTTATCATAAACCCATTTTAAAAATATATGAAGAACTCAGGAAATTAGTTATTAAAAATTTAATCCAATAAAAATATTTGTTACAGACCTAAACTGAAAACTCTTAACAGGCGAACTTAAAAATGACTGAGACACTTAAAAAATGCTCAAACATAACATCCTTTAGCCATCAGAGAAATGCAAACCAAAACTCCGAGATTTTATCTTATCCTTGTAAAAATGACCAAGATTAAAAATTACTGCTAACAATTTATGCTTAAGAAAATGTGGGTAAAGAAAAAACTTTTATTGCTGGAAGTGTTAACTGACAGAGTCATCTTTGGATCGCACACCGTATTGAAAAACCTGAACAAACCAGACTCTCCCAGCAGGAAGAGAAGAACCAAAAATCCAGGACTAGCGTGTACAGCGACCTTGCATCAGGAACTAGCTGAAGACAAAACCAGACTGCAATTCTGATAATGATCCCAAGAAACAGTGAGTTTTCTCCTTGTGATTATCAGCTTGCTGTGTTTTAGGAACTAACAGATTCCGACCTTGGGAGTGGTCCCAAGGCAACCACCTGTGGATTTTTTGGAATTTATGACCCTTTTGGACCACTGGGCAGTGGCCTCTTTTTCAAAAATTCTTTTTCCTGGTACTCGGGGTTGAACTCCTCCCCCGCCAACCAAGGCCACGTGTGCGACCTCAGCAAGGATGGCTCCGGCAAGCCATGCGGGGCCCGCGCCATCCCAAGACCCGAGTGAGAGTTTCCCCAGCATTGGGAGTCTCCCACTATGTCTATTTTTTAAAATTAGGCAAATATCTACCTCAAAACTTAGCAATACCCTTTTTGGGCCTAAATACAAAGTTGTTTAACCACAAGAACATGCGCTCAGCCGCTCAGCCTTGCTTGGAGGCTTGGCTGAGCAGAGCGGCTGGGCCCAACCATTTAAGCTGGTGAGCCTTACCACAGTCGGGCTGAGCTTCTATGCCCTGAGGGCCACGCTGGGAGTGGCCTAGCATTCTAGCCTGTCGGTCCTCAAGGCAGGTCCTGTGTTTGCAGCTTTGCAGACCCTCCGTGCTGCTTGGCCTTGGAGCCCCAGCTGTTCACATTCTACAAAATCTGGAGGCCTCGGTAACTCGAACCAGAGGAATATAATTCCCTTCCTTAGCATATCTTGTTTAGCGGCCAGATCTCTACCAAGCCTATCATAGGATGACACATTAAGATTGCCAGCGGCGGCTTTCTCCAGTTTTTTCTCCTCCTGAGGATCTAACTCCTCCTCAGACCGATCCAGGCCCGCAAATTCCACGAGCGCTGGATAGAGGGGACCTCCCCTCTTCTCATTAGCCTCTCTTTTAGAGAGAATTGTATCAGGATCCTTTTCTTTTACCTTCTTACTTTCAGGCCTTTCCAAGTTTCCTCCCTTTGAATCTGAAAAACCGTTCTTGTGTTTAATTCGGGCCTTTCGCCCCTCTCTCGGAACGTCCACGTTGTTCCCTGCTTTGAGGTTGCGGCCAGACTTAAGGCAATGCAACCAGAGAAAGCAGGCCAGTACCAACACCACAAACGCCACGAACACGAGACCAAACACCCAAGAACCCACTCCCGCAAACAGCATACTTGGGGAGACTGAAACCAGCATACTGGGAGAAACTTACCGACGTCGCCACTCCACGTGTTGAGTTCAGAATCCTCTTCGGCCCTTCGCCTGGCGACCGAAGTTCCCGGGTTTTCGGCACCAGTTGCGGCAGACTTCTTGACCGGTGACGGAAGAACGACCACCACACCAGGATTCCACTCAGATCACGCTTTACTGGAGTGCCCTTGATTGATGGGGGCAGGGAACGAGGGGGCAGGAAAACGAGGGACAGGGAGCAAAGGGGCAGGGAGCACAGGGGAGAGGCAGCAGGAAGCGAAGGGGAGCAGGAAGCGAAGGGAAGGGGGTGCACTTAGGCAGCCGCTTAAATAGGGAACTGGCACACAGGTCGCCCTGTGATTGGCTGCCAAGAACAGCTGACACCAGACCGCATCGGGATAGGCTCAAGAATCTACATCCACCGCGCATGCGGGAAGCGGGGACACGCAGCTCTCAAAGCCAAAGCCAAATATGGAGTTGTTTGTAACAAACAAGACAGGATGTCAGCGCCATCTTGTAATGGCAATCCTGTCCGGCTCACTACACAGTTATATTTTCTTGGCAGATCTGGTTGGTTCAGCATAGAGGAATTTTCTCGGATAAGCTCTTGGATATATTGACTGTCTTCATTTTGTGACTTGTATTGTGGTAGGTTTGTAATTTTTGGCATAATTTTGTTAAGTACTACCTTTTCTCCCTCCTCTAAAAACTAACCTGGATTCTTTACAATGGCTTCTCTTATGTTCACATTAGTGTCTCCTGCCGAGGGCTGTTGATAATTCTGATTGGTTTTGTTTTGTTTAAGGATCTGTGTCACTCACGTTAGACATGGTATACTGTTATATCATGTGTGTGTTTTGTTAGACAGTCTGCTTTAGACAATGAAAGCTTGCATAAAACTATGAACACACACACACACACTTGCTTCATAATCCCATCTATGCAAATGTGTTTATCTGACTGACTTGTTGAAGAAAAACATACCAAGCAAAGGAATCCTAATAATTCCAGAATGGTTAAGGGGCAAGGAACTGTTGGTCACAGAATTATTAAAATTTTACTCTCAGTTTGGATGTTGGCATACGCTATCCCTCCCACCTCCAGCTCTGTCTCTGTAAATTAAAGAAGAAACTTGCTAGTGGCTCTCTGTGCCAAAGTGAATTTATGGGCCCACAAGAAATTATTGGGAGGGATAATCAGGAAATCTGTTACGGAAAATAATTTAAATGAATTTAAATTTTGTCACTTACTATATTCTAGTGGGAGGACTGGAGACTCAGTTCTAGGAGAGTCGATAGCACTGCAAACAATTCTAACCAGGCAAGAAGATAAGAAAGGCAGCTTTGGGAATGGGATTTCAAGTAACAATGTGAGCTTTTCAACTGTGGCCTGTAGACAGGTTCTTGGAATCTGAGCCTGCTGGATTTATGTAGCTCCAAAGATGGACTTACACTATTAATCTTGTGCTTTACAGTGGCCAGAGAAAATAAACTAAACTCAATTTCTCTTTTGTTAATTGTATTGAGTGGAAAGTCCTGAAATACATGCCCTAACACATAAACGTTAGCATTAATGTGTTATAAGCATAAAATCCAAGATGATTTTTCTGTGAGATAGATTTGAAATTGCATCTTTTATCTTTAACTGGATGATGAATAATGATTTTAACTGGGTTGTATTTTGGGACTCTTCTATCTTCTGAGGATCCTTCTACCTTTGGAAGTATTTCCAGTTTTCATCTTTGTATTGCTTTACTTCAGTCCTTGAAATTATAACATGGTTTATAGGGAATTTGTGTGACTATGAAGTCTGAGAAAAAAGAAGGCTATTATGACTAGCTACTGGAAGAGATAAAGTATTGGGAAGATAGGCAAAAGAAGGGGGCTCAGTTAATAATTCTCCAGAAATCAGGACAAAGACATTTAAGAAATTAATTGTATTTTGTTCTTTAGCTGTCAAATAAGATGGAGAGTGTTATACTCCAAATAAAGATATAAATCCACAGGCTACCCCTTCTTTAATAAAGCAAAAATTCAAAATGTGCTAATAATATAATTTTACATAATGTTTGATTCTAACAGACATATATGTTCTTTCTTTATCATACTTTACTTTTCTAAAATTGGGGCATTTCCTAAAAAGACTATCAAATGAAGTTGTTTAGATTTCAGAGAGAAAGAGGATTGGTAAATCATTGGAATTGCCTTGTCAAGTCCAATTGTTTGGGTAGACACATGCTCCCATCACCTCACTGTAAGATGTGTGTGTGTGTGGGGGGGGGGCATTAGTTGAACTTGAATGCATTTACTACTCTTTGTTATTTAAGGTATTGTGCTATGTGTGATAAGAATCAGTGTAACATAGATACAAGTTATCAGCCCATTACTGGAGCCAGATCGCCTGTCCTCTAAGCTCCATCCCATCCTTCACTGCATCTTTGACATGACAAAATTCAGCTTTTCACCAAAATGGATGAGTGGGATACTTAACTTGTGGGGTTACTGCAAAGATGGTGGTGGTTAATAATCCATGTACAACTTTAATCAGAGTAGCTATTACTCAGTTTCCTACTGTGAACCAAAGATGCTCCTACTTGGCAGATATAGTTAAAATTGATCAGGTAGCTAAGATACATGTGGGTATCAAAACAAAACAAAACGATGAAGATGTCTGATAATGATGAGCATTTGAAAATAAAGAAAGTAGGTACTTGATGGCTCAAATGGAGCTATTATTGCTACAGTAGTCACAGAAGAATTCTTGAAGGAGGAGACACACTACTGAGATGTCAAACTTGAAAGGGGGCCAACTATGAATAACTACGTGAAAAAAGGAGTTTCCAGGTACAGCACCTACAAGCATCAAAGTCCACAGTAGAAAATAGGTTCAATCTTAGGGAATCCTTGGGATTTTACTTTCAAGGCAGAGTGACATTGACATGTTTTAGTGACTTTTATTTAAACTGTTAAATTGAACACTGTATAGAAATTTGGACATACAGGCTTGAGGAGAATTACCTCTCCTAGGACAATAGTGAAGTAACCCCAAGAGGAGTGAAAGTAGCTTGAGGTAGGATGGGATCAGAGAAAGGGGAAAAAGGCAAACGAAAAAAGAAACCTTTACATATTAGTGTAACCAGAACAAGTATGACAAGACTGGTCCCATGGAAAGATGTCTTGGTCTGTTTTGACTGCAACAAATATGCCATATATCATGTAACTTATAAACAATGAATATTTATTATAGTTCTGGAGTTTGGACAACTCATCAGTAATGTCTGATGAAGGCTCACTTCCTGGTTCATAAATCATATCCTTTCAATTGAGTTCACACATGGTAGAAGTAGTAAGAGTTTACTCTGGGGTCTCTTTCATAAGAAAGCTATTTCATTCATGAGGGCTCCATCCCTGCAGCTTTATTACCTCCCCAACGCCCCATCTTCAAATACCCTTACTTTAGGAATTTTGCTTCTACATATTCAGTTTACCCCCACCCCAAATACTCAAACCACAGGAAAGAGGTAATTTGTATAAAACAATAACCATACTTGTTGATAACTCAGTGATTATTTTTCTTATTTACATCCAGTCTTTTTGGAAGAAAATTTTCAGTAATGGTCAAAGAACTAAATTATATCACTGGGCACAAAGCCAGTAAGAATGGAAGAATTGGTATCAAGTGTTTTATTTCATTCATTTGAGGAATTCATTCCCTGAGAGGTGAGAAGATGGAAAGACACCAAGGATAGATAAGACATCTCAGAGATGATCAGCACAACCCAGTCTCTCTCTCACCTAACAGGCCCTACGTCATGCTGTGAGAGAAGATGCACGTTGGATCTGCTCAACAGGAGCCAAGGTGGAGGAAGTGAGGGATTTTCTAGCAGATTTGCCTTTCTAGATGATCACAGGAGAGGAGGTAGATGTTTGCACAGTCTCAGTGATCATTCTAGACCTATATTCCAGCAACGACCCTTCTGGATGATACAACAAAAAGCTCTCTGACAATGATAGCCTATGGGATCCAAAGGGACAGGAGCCTGTTGGTTTGTGAAACAGGAGGATTGCGTAGAATGAATCTGAGGTCTAACAGCATCAGGCCTAACAGAGTATGGGTAGGTAGACCGAGGGTGGAGAAAGGTAGAATTGGTAGGATTTGACGAGCTAGGAGGCTGTGACTGTGAAAAGAGGCAAAGAAAAGAGAAATAATAGAGGATAAGTTGGAAAAATAAACTAAGGCTAAATGTGCAGGGAACTTACAAGCATTTATTATAAAATTTGAATTTATCTTCATGCCAATCAACATTTACAGCATGTAACTAAGCAGGTATATAATTTTAAAAATATGAAGAATGCAAAATTTCAGTTATGCACAGCAATAAACTCAGGAAATCTTTTGTACACGCTATTATATAGTTAACAAAATATAGTTTATACTTGAAAGTAATTAGAATTAACTTTCAAGTTTTCTCACCAGAAAGTCATGTAAACTAGCTCATACCCTAATTAGACTGACTTGGACATTTCCTGCTATATATTGTATATGTGCAGAGAGTGACAGATTTTGGAATATTCGGCCCCAAATGGGACATCTTTATCAAATTCATGTTCTCAGGGATCAGGGAGCTATAGCAGAAGAGGAAGAAGAAAGAGTGTAAGAGCTAGAGAGTTTAGAAGACCCCAAAGAAACAAAAAAGTATTGCAGAACATACAAACTCACATAGACGGTGGCAGCATACACAGGGCTTGCCCATGTTCAAGTAGGACAGTGTCTAAGGACTGAGAAGGCAGTGTGCCTTCCAAAG
Source organism: Microtus pennsylvanicus (assembly GCF_037038515.1). Lineage (NCBI taxonomy): Eukaryota > Metazoa > Chordata > Mammalia > Rodentia > Cricetidae > Microtus > Microtus pennsylvanicus. The sequence continues at coordinate 111,324,471 of NC_134582.1, forward strand.
ACTTATGCCATCTCAGAATGCCAAATGCATTTTTACTCTATCTCTGAGAATGACCAAAACCCACAGGACAAGTACTTAATACAGCTCCAAATAGAACATCTAGGGCATCCGGAAAGATCTGAGCTCCAAAGGGCTTGGATTATCTTTGCCCTTGCCTTTTGTAGTTCCTGTGGCCTCTTTCTTGTGCTGGATTTGCTGGTGTTTACAGCCTTTCTAAGAAGACAAGTATATTCCTGGTATCTCTGATTTCCTTGGGTCTCTACTACATCTTCAGTTTAGCCCTCGCTGCTTCATATATCCCCCTTAACAAACTTTCTGACAGATGCAGGACTATCACATGCTGTTTCTCTTCCCAGACATCCTTTTGAAAATGGGGGAAGTGGTCATGGTCCTATAATGTTTGCATTCTCTATACCTGAAAAACTAGAAGTGTGTACGTAAGACTGAGGTCTGCTCTAGTTTGAATGGTTGCTGAATCTTCATGATCTTTAGTCATATTTGTCTAAGCACCTAGACAGTCAGGAATGGACTTTTAAAAAATACCAACGAGTTACCATTTTAGGGAGTTTTGTATGAGTGGAGTACCTTAGGGCATTCTCTTTTCAAAAGAAAGTCTGTCAAAAGTACTTGAGTCTGCCATACATACATAGGGCCTGATTAATTATTGAGATGCCTTCAGTCATCTTTTCTATTGTCCTGGTAAAAATTATCTGGCTTATTCTTCATGGTACTAATTGAATTAGAACGCATGCCTTTTAAGCCTCAACATTACACATGCTTTTACACAGAACTGAACATGTCTCAAATTCATCCCTTCTACATTTTGTTCATGATTCTCACCAAGCACAAAACAGCCAGCAGTGGTCATGCCATAGATTTAATGCTAGACTTCTTGTACTGTCCTCTGCCAGATGAATTAATTCATCATCTTCATACAATATCACAATTGGTCCCTACTCCAGCTTCCAACAGAGCCCTTGTTTTTAATCTAAATTTCATAAACAGAATTTTGTTATTGTTTTGAAAATCAACATTCTACTCTTAACCCACTAAAATCATCCATTAAGCTAAACTCACAAAACTTTAACAGGTCTCAAATCTGAATATTGAAATTCTACTTTGTTTCTCCCTTATACTAATACCAAATGTGTAAGAAATGTGGTCACAGATTCATAGCAATGACCTCATTCTCTGAAACTTCTGCATTAATTAATTGTCTCATTGATATGACGCACTAACATTTAAGTGAACAAAAATATTTATTTCAGTTCCTGATTTTAAATGAGTCCAGACATGGAGGAAATATTGAGTCAAAACAGTTTACACCACAGCAGTCAGGAAGCAGGCAGAAAACTGTAGGAAGGTGCAGTCGACGGACACGCCCACAATGACACAATTCTTCCAGATCAGCTCTACTTACTAAAATTTCCATTGCCTCCCCCAAATTTGGTAGTAGGTAGGGACCTAGGCTTTAATACATGAGTCCATAAGTGCCCATGAAAGGACAACATTAGCAATGAAAACATTCACGTTTACAAGACAGTTTGGGGTGCAAACTGGGAACCTTCATCTGGCGACGGATGGAGATAGAGACAGAGACCCACATTGGAGCACCGAACTGAGATCCCAAGGTCCAAATGAGGAGCAGAAGGAGGGGGAACATGAGCAAAGAATTCAAGACAGCAGGGGGGCACCCACCCACTGAGACGGTGGGGCTGATCTAATGGGAGCTCACCAAGGCCAGCTGGACTGGGACTGAAAAGGGATGGGATAAAACCGGACTCTCTGAACATGGTGGACAATGAGGACTGCTGAGAAGCCAAGGACAATGGCACTGGGTTTTGATCCTACTGCAAGCACTGGCTTTGTGGGAGCCTAGGCTGTTTGAATGCTCACCTTACTAGACCTGGATGGAGGGGGGAGGACCTTGAACTGACCACAGGGCAGGGAACCCTGACTGCTCTTTAGACTGGAGGGGAGTGAGACATGGGGAGTAGGGGGAGGGGGAAAGAAAAGGAAGGCAGGGAGGAGGCGGAAATTTTTAATAAAAAAAATGTTGCTAAAAAAAAACCAAAAAACAAAACAAAAAAAAAAAAAAAACAAGACTCTGGTGACACACGCATGCATACATCCAGCTACTCTGAAAGACAAAATGCAGCAGAAAGGACGATTTTATATTCTTGCAGGTTCTGTAGGAAAATTTTTATTCAATGAAGAATTTATTTAAAATAAAATTAAAATGAAGAGGGCTAGATGTTTCAAAGAAAGAAGGATAAGGAGAAGTCAGAGGAAGGCTGGGGAGTGTCCTTAGACTATTGCAAGGATGGTCATCTCTTAAGGGTTCATAGAACATAAAAGATGAGGATATTTTTGAGAACAAGAAGATGAGAGAATTTCTTAACTAGTTCCACTATTTAGAAACATAGGAATCAAGTAAAGTTTAATGTCATCAGGACAAGGTCCCATTGGCCTAGGTCATTTTCCATCACAAGAAGAGATGACTCTGGACTATTTGCAGAATGAAATGGTCAAAGTTGGAAAGTAGATGGATCTGGTAATATTTGTGAGACTTCGTTATTATTGTGGGAGTAGGTAATAGAACAGGTTGTGGAAGAAACTATATTGAATTTGGCTTTAGTGATAAGTCTTACCATCAATGAGGTTCCTAGCAGAACAAAGATCAGATGCAATTTGAGTAGATTAAGTAGTACGCTGAGCATAATAAAGCCTTACTTATGAGAAAATTTGTAGATTGGATGGTGAAGATCTGTGGGTGAGCACTGTGCATTTGGCAGGTAGCCAAAAAGGAGGAAACTAAGCAAAGAAAGGCAACGTCCACTTTTCCTGGCTCTGACAGGCTATTGCTCGCACCCTTGGACAGCAGGATTCATGTCCACAAGGTCTCCGACTTTCAGCTTTGGACTGAGCACTGCATCCAGTGCTACACTCATGGGTTTGCTGATTCCAAGATTATTGGACGTCCACGCTGCTACCCTGTTTGTTCCCTCTGCCACATAAAGAAATAAAATGCAGGAAACATTTTTAAAAGGCAGCAAAACCAAGGATTATTCCAAGAAAACAATTCTATTAGAGTTTAAGAAGAAGAAAAAAAAAAACCCTAATGCAGGCAAGCTGCACATCTATCAGCTGCCCAGAGGAGGAGAATGGAAGGGAAGTAGGGAGCACTCCATTTAAGTGAGGCTGGCATGCAAGTCAGTCACACAGCAGGCAAGTAGTCACATAATGGGGACAGGAGGTTTGGAAAAAGAATAAGAAAGTCCAATGTATGAGTAAAGGTATTCAGATTCTGGCCAGCAGCAGAAAGAAACAAATAAAAGCAAATAGGATCTCAGAAAAGTAGACAGGCCCAGTTAAATGTGGTGGCTCATGGAGTCTGTGGTTGGAGGCTGGGAATTGTGAAAAGTACAATATCTCATTAAAGGAATAATTATTCCACCTACCTTTTCATTGTGGTTAAAGGTGAGCCTGCCTTCTTAGGAATGGCCCTACCTTCCAGGGATGGTCTTATTTTCCAGGTGATTTTCTGGGCCAATTGGATTAGCTCCATTATGTTTAGGGTAGCTTGGAATGTTGGTTCACTACCCAGGCCAGAAATTTCATCCTCTATATCAAAATAAATTATTTTTAATATTAATGGAAGAACACAGTTTCCTGCTAGCAAGTGGCCTGTGACAATTTTTGTAGACACACAATGAATTCTAATATATTCCTCCTCACCTACTTGCCTATGCATTTTTCTGTTCCATCCATCTGTCCATCCATCCATCCATTTGTTCATCCATCCATCCATCCATCCATCCATCCATCCATCCATCCATCCGTTCATTTGTCCATCTGTCTGTCTATCCATATGTCTGTGTGTCCATAAGTCTGTCTGTCCATACATACATACATACATACATCTATCTATTCATCTATCCATTCTTCTATCCTGTTAGTGCTGAATATTTTTTTGACTACTAAACTTCGCTTTCCAATTTGATGGCTTGAGCTACTAAAACAAACAAACAAACAACAACAACAAAACTATATTAATTTCAAACAGCTGCCTTATTCAGATATCTTGAAATGATATCTCCCAAAGAAAAAAGTCAAAAGTTCTTCACTTTTGCCTTAACCTAGTTTTCAGGTGTTTCTATCCAGTGCACAGAAGTCTTACCTGGCAGCCACAGTCTACTTTTGGGTTAATGACAGAGGACATTATCCTACTTTCTCTACACAAAAATGAAAACTCAGTTGCTTCCTAAAGCACAGAATTCCTGCAGAACAAGTTCTGTTTGACAAGCCTTGAAAACACAAACAGTTTAGCCTGAGGGCCTGACAGGGGAATTACAGGTTCAGACCCATTAGCTAATCACAGTACATCAGATCAACTGTTACTTAAAAAAAAAAAAGAAGAAGAAGAAAGTATTTCTTGTTGAATGAGATTCTTGAGAACATTAGCATCTAATTTTCTGAATGATACTGCAATGTACTGACATTGCTTCTGCAATAGGTAATATGTACTGTGCCCTGAGAGTGACTCGGTACAGAGAAAGGGAACCTGTGCTTGGGAGAAGGAACTTCATTGTTGGCATAGATGTAAGTAGCTGTTTTCAGAACTTTATGCATGAAATTTCACCTTGTAGATTTCAGTTTGCCTTGTATCTACTTTCAATTTTATAGACCTAAGAACTCAAGTTTTTCTGGCATAGTCTCATTATTTTTATAAAGTCGAATAAATGCACATTGGTAAATTTGTATTTGAAACCAAAAAGGAATTATGCAGATATGTCAGTATAGGTTGTAGCAATGTGAGTATGGATGTCCATGTATGTTTCATCAAAAAGCACTTATGGAAAATACAGAATCAATTTGGTGCAAGGCACCCAGGAGACACTGGATACTGTTCATCTATCCTTGTACTCTGAAATGTGTGTTTTGACTGTGTGACATGACCCTCCCCATCAATTGGGAGACTCTCCAAGCTTTCCTCTCTTGATTTCTTACAACTTTAGCCAATTTCTCCAGTTGGAGGATTCCAAACTTGGAATCTCTTGTCCTTTCCTCGTTCTGTATTTACTTGGCTGAAGCTGGTCTCCTGCTGGTGGCTCAATTCAGTTTTTTTCTAAAACCCAACTCATAATTTTCCAAAGCAGATCTTGCCATAAACCCAATTGCCTGTAGACTCATGTTTTCTCAAAACCCTGTTAGGATATTTCCTCTAGCAGTGAGTTCTGAAATATGTCTCCCACATACAATGTCCACTAGTTTAATTTTAACCGTGGCTATATTATTTTAAATATTTATGACAGTGGTTTTGGTGTCATGGTCCTAAAGTCCCAGCTACTCAGAAGGTCAAGAACTAACTGCACTATAGAATGAGTTCCAAGCCAAGCTGGGTAACTTAGTAAGGCATTTTCTCAAAAATGGAGTGTAAAAAAAAAAAAGGACGTTTTTGGAACTCAGGAGTGTAGCACTTTCCTCGAAAGCACAATGTCCTGGGTTCCATTCCCATCCTACCCCAGAAGTCTTCACTGGACTTTTCCTTAGCAAAATCACCTGCTACAGTATGATGGTTTGTTTTAGGGTTCACTTTGGCATGCAATAATACTTACTTTTTCCATGCCACACTAATCCAGGCATTGCTGGGGAAGTTTTTGGTAGATCTAATCAACATGGTCCAATGCTGGCTTTCAGAAGACTGTCTTCGATAAAACAGATGAGCCTCATATATATGCACACCTATCTACTACACTGCTAACAGTGCTAGCTGTTAGCCATAAGGCCTCAAGGAAGATGAGATGTGACACGAGACTATAATTTGAGCTCCTGTCTGGAGATTGAGCCTGCCACATTGCTCTTCAGGTTGCAGTCTTGCAATACCCTACAACTGTAAAACACAGTAATCTCATGTATATGTGTGCACTTGTTTGTACATGTACGCGCACATGTATATGTGATTAGGTATACATGGATGATTTCCAGGCCTTTCTCAGAAGAACTCAATGCACCTGTTTGTTGGTTGACTGCATACTCTTTCTCCGACCCTACTTTCACCATTTTCCTTCAGGTTGTTTTGAGATCATTTCTATTTCATCATATAGTGCTTTTTATATACTTGTATTCCAAGTATATAAAATGCTTATTCATTACTAGAAATTTTCTTCTTTCCGTCATTTTCTTTGGTACAGCTGATTGAGGTTTTTAAATACAAGAATAGGAATAGAGTCCCAAATTCTTGATTTTCTTTTTTTTCTTTCCATATTCCTCTCTCTCTCTCTCTCTCTCTCTCTCTCTCTCTCTCTCTCTCTCTCTCTCTCTCTCTCTCTCTTCCTTCTTCCTTCCCTCCCTCCCTCCCTTCCTCCCTCCCTCCCTTTCTTCTTTCCTCTTTTGCACTCTGGGGCTTCAAGCCAGGGTTTTGCACACTCAAGATAAACACTTTACCACTGAACTAGTCTGAGTTTTATATCTTGAAGACACAAATCCCAAGTCTCTGTAGAACAGAGAAAAAAAAGAGTTCCTTATGTGTTTTAGGTCCAGTGGAATTTCTATACTTCAGAAACTAGACTGGCCTTTGTCTTGACCCTCACTCATGTTTTGACAATAGGTTTGTCATGATTCCCAGAGAATATAACTTAAGGTCTCCTGACAAACTGCCATGTTAAGCAGGAATAAAACTTCACAGATTTTTTAAAATCCATTCCACATAACATCATAATGTTAAAAACAATGTTCTTACAGAATGTACTAATTAATCTGAGGTGTATACCTAGATCTATACGTCTCTCCCTACTGTAGAGAACCAGATAAACTGATAGATGGTTCCAAAGAGATAACCCTGTTGTTATCTATAGAATCTAAGGCAAATTTCATAGCAAATGGGATAAGGCAGATGTGAGCAAGTCAAAGTTTTTGAAATAGGAATATTATCTGGGATTGTGTAGGTAAAGCGGTAATCATGAGGGTCTATGTCAGAGGAAAAGAGAAGTCAGTGTGGTGATCTCAGTAGGGAAAAATCTGAAGACGCTGCATGGCAGACTTGGAAGTAGCTACAGATGAAGTACTGCAATAGCTCTAGCTTCCAAAAAAGCAACGGTGCAGACTGCGACTTGGAACTTCTGGAAAGAATGGAGCCATCTTGACCATCATTTGAAGACAGTTTGGGACGTCTAACGTCTGGAACCATGAGTCAGTAAATCAGTCATTTTAAGCTGATACTATTTGTCCTATCTGTTATAGCATCTTTGAGAAATAAAGACAGTCAACCATAGCACAGCAGCTTCTCCTGTCCTATAGCTGTAATTTCCATTCCCAACCTAGCACTGGCCAAGCGGCTCTATTTAGGGTGTTTCCCCTCTCATCTCACAGTGCAGCTCATAAAAATCACCTGACAGCATTCTTTTCATGAGAGACACATGGCAAAGTTAACTTCTTCTAATAGGGGAAAATCACTTAACTCCTAATTTCTTGATCCATTTAAATGAGTATAGCAGGTAAGAATCTTGGACCACAAACTGAGCTATTCCAAAAATGTGTTCTGCAAATAAATTTGATTTGCATTTCAAGCCCCTTTTCCACAAGTGATAGGAACCAACCATAATACAATATAAGTGTGGCCTCTCTGTTTTTCCCATCACAGCTCTGAATTTGGGTAACTAACAGAGAGTTTGGAAGGTGGGATTGTTATCTTATCATAGTGACATCCAATAGAAGTCATTCCATTGTTAGCCATGAATTTTGCTCTGTCCAGGTAGCTGAAAAATCTTTTCAATTCACAAACACTCTGTGTGTTTCAACTCTCTATGTATCTTCATTTAGAGGAAATATTGACTTTTATATTAAAATTAGAGCCCAGTGGAGCCTTTGGATCTCTTTAATGTCCACAGGAGTATTGTGCTTCACTGTACTTGATTCAGAGAACCTGGGCATTTTATTTCCTCAGATGAGACTAGCATTTTTCTGGTAGGTAAGCCTGAGACTTACATTAATGGGAAAAGATCTTCACCAACTGCAAATCGGATTGATCTCCAAAATATACAAAGACCTCAAAAAGCTGGACATCAAAGGAACAAATAATCCAATAAAAAACAATAGGGTACAGGCCTAAACAGAGAACTCTCAACAGACAATTCTCAAATGACTTAAAGATACTTAAGGAAATGCTCAACATCCTTAACCATCAGAGAAATGTGAATCAAAACAACTATGAGATTCCATCTTACACCTTTAAGAATGGCCAACATCAAAACCACTGATGACAACTTATGCTGGAGAGGTTGTGGGGTAAAGGGAACACTCCTGTATTGCTGGTGGGAGTGCAAGCTGGCACAGCTCCTTTGGATGTCAGTGTGGCGATTTCTCAGAAAATTAGGAAACAACCTCCCTCAAGATCCAGTAATATCACTTTTGGGTAAATACTCAAAGGACACTCAACCATACCACAAGGTCATATGCTCAAGTATGTTCATAGCAGCATTGTTTATAATAGCCAGAACCTGGAAACAACCTAGATGCTCTGCAAACAAAGAATGGATTTTTTTAAAAAAAGCGCTACATTTATACAATGAAGTACTTACTACTCAGAAGTAAAATATAATGACATCATGAAATTTACAGCCAAATGGATGGATCTAGAAAAATCATATTGAGTGAGGTAATCCAGACCCAGGAAGGCAAATATAATATGTACTCACTCATACGTGGCTTTTAGACATAAAGCAAAGAAAAGCCTGTCTACAATTCACAACCCCAGAGAACCTTAGAAAACAAAGAGAACCCCAAGAAAGACATACATGAATCTACATAGGAAAGAGGAAAAGACAAAATCCTCTGAGTTAATTGGGAGCTTAGGGGAGAGGAGAAAAATGTATAGGGCAATAAAAACAATTAAAAATAATTCTATATCCCCAATAAGCCCTGTGATAGAAACTTTTATCTAGTTTGGAGCCTAAGGAAAAACTTTCCATAACTGATTATTATCTCTCCTCTGTAGATATTAATGAATAAAAATAAAAAGGTAAGTCTGACAGTTGTTTGCTGAGTTGTGTTACCAAGTTCCTGTGAGGCAACAAATGACCCACAACTCCCCTAATAATTCCATAAAGGTGAGTGGCAAAAGAGTTTAAACAAATGAATTGAATCTCTTAATATCGTGTGCTTTTCTCTTCAGGCTTAAGCTGCTTCACCTTGTTGAAGATCCAGCTGCTGCTCTTTGTCCCTGCTTTATGCTTGGGTTTATCGATAAAAGGTCATTGGCAGATTGCGAAGTTAGCATATTGATTCTTAGAGCACACACCCTACAGGTGGTAGAAAGAGAGCCATGTCACCTACTGGGGACTGTAGCCACTCCAGTTAGCCTTCTGCAAAATGTGTCTTTTCCAGTTCCAATAGCCACTGCTAGCTCAGTAGTCACCCTCAGGGCATTTTTCCCACTCCATATCTTCCCCAAGGTGTTGCCAACATCTCTGTAAATGCCTATAGCTAGCTTGCTGAGGGGGCTCTCCTTTTACACCTCCATCAGAGTTCTATCTCCTGACAGGAGGCAGATTGATAGAGGCAATCTCATGTTTTCTAACGGATATATGAGGGGGAAACCCATAGAAATCAACTACTTTAATAGGTTATTTAAAATGAAATTATAAAAGAGAAAAGTGATTCATAAAGTTAGCATTATTTCATCTTCACAAAGTTGATGGCACAATATCCCAAATCATTAAACACAATTTTTGCTTAAATGGATAGCAATAGTATGTCTTCAAACTTAGAGGACAATGTTTTCTCACCCCTTAACACAGAGAGGGGAGGAGATTCCCACTTATTGTCATATTTGAGATGGGTTTTGTCAACAAATCTTTACACCAGTGGAGACTCAGAATCAGTGATATGTATTCTTTCTATCTCAGCCATTCTCCCTACTGAAATAAACACAGTATTTTTTAAAACACATTTCTATTTTAAAGAGAAGTTTTAAGTTTACAGCATATTTGAGCATAAAATAGAATTTTATGCTGTCCTGACATTAATACCTTTTTAACAACATATATATATATATAGTGTGTGTGTGTCATATATATATGTATATATATATGACTGACATAAACAAAATCGCCAGTTGATAACCTAACAAACAGATCTCAGAATTTCATAATAAAAATGCAAATTGCACACGCACGCACACACAAACACACGCGTGCACGCACACACACACACAATTCTTAGTAAAAAAAATGCAAGTTGGTGAGGATGTGGGGAAAGAAAAATCCTTATCTCAGAGAGATGGGCATCTTTACCTAGTTTCAAAGACCCTCTCCACTAACCTTGAGCTTTCTGTGATCCTTGTGCTTTCTGTGGTGTTGCTCTTCAGAGGACATCATAGAGCTAGGATCACAGAGCCACATTCTCAGAGTGCCTTCTTGCACTTAGTAGTATGCACCTAAGTTTCTCCTGTGTTTGTTTATGGCTTCATAGCTCATTTATTTTTAGTATTGAATAACATCTTATCTGGATGTACTTTTTTTAAAAATCTAGTCACCTAACGAGGGACAGACTTACTGCTTCTAAGCTTTGGAAGCCATGGATAAAGCTGCTGTATACATTTGTGTGCAGGTTTTTGTGTGAACATAAGTTTTCAAGTCATTTGGATGGATACCAGAGTGTGACTGCTGGATCAGATGGTAAGAGTAGTTTCATTTTGGAAGAACTGCCAAAAACGACTCCCAAAGTTGCTGTACCATTTGACATTCCCACAAGTGATGAACGCGTTTCTGTGGCTCCATCTCCTCGCCAGCATTTGTGTTTGCCACTTTAAACTAGTCACCGGGAAGGTATTTAGGGCAATCTAATTGTTTTAATACAGTTTTTTTCATAACAAAATATGTTGAACATCATTTTACATGTTTATTTGCAATATATAATCTTCCTTGAAGAAATGTCTACAAACATCTTTTACCTATCTTAATCGGGTTGTGCACTGTTATTGCTTATTTAGAGATTTCTGTGTATATTTTAGACAACAGTTCCTTATCTGATGTGTTTCTTGCATGTGTTTTTCTGAGTCTGCATTCTTGTTTTTCATTCTCTCTGTGTGTCTCTGTCTCTTGGTCTTTTTCTCCCTACACACACACACACACACACACACACACACACACACACACACACTTGTGTGAGAACACAGTCTTGTTATGTAGTACAAGCTGACTTCAAATCCTCAATCCCCATGCTTCAATCTGTCAAATCTGGGATTCCAGGTATGTGCCACCATAATCTGCTCTCCAGCCCCTGAGCAATATGCTTTGCAGAATGGAAAGTTGTAATGTGTATGAAGACAAGCCCATAAACTGTTTCTTTAGTGAACTATTGCCTTCATGGCCAATCTACAAATTCATTGCTAAGTGTAAGGCAAGATCTTCTAGATGTTTTTTGTCTAATCACCTAGAAATTTATTTTTTACAGTCCATATTTCAGTCTGTGATCAATACTAATTTCTGTGAGTGGCAAAGGCCTTTGGGTAGATTAATTTTTATGACTAGATGTCCAGTTATTCTAACACCTTATTTAGAAAGAGAGCTATGTTCAATTAATCCTTAGTCAAAATTTGGCTGAATATTTATTTGTGGATATATTTCTGGACTCTTATTCTGTTCCATTAATCCATGTACTCTTTTTTTTAATTTTTTTTCTTTAATTTATTTATTTATTAAAGATTTCTGTCTCTTCCCCCCCACCGCCTCCCATTTCCCTCCCCCTCCCTCAATGAGGTCCCCCCTCCCATCAGCCCGAAGAGCAATCAGGGTTCCCTGCCCTGTGGGAAGTCCAAGAAACCCCCACCTCCATCCAGGTCTAGTAAGTTGAGCATCCAAACTGCCTAGGCTCCCACACAGCCAGTACGTGCAGTAGGATCAGAAACCCATTGCCATTGTTCTTGAATTCTCAGTAGTCCTCATTGTTCGCTATGTTCAGCAAGTTGGGCTTTATCCCATGCTTTTTCAGACCCAGGCCAGCTGGTCTTGGTGAGTTCCCGATAGAACATCCCCATTGTCTCAGTGTGTGGGTGTTCCCCTCATGGTCCTGAGTTCCTTGCTCGTGCTCTCTCTCCTTCTGCTCCTGATTTGGACCTTGAGATTTATGTCCGGTGCTCCAATGTGGGTCTCTGTCTCCTGATGAAGGTTAATATTCAGGAGGATGCCTATATGTTTGTCTTTGGATTCACCTTCTTATTTAGCTTCTCTAGGATAGCAAATTATAAGCTCAATGTCCTTTATTTATGGCTAGAAACCAAATATGAGTGAGTACATCCCATGTTCCTCATTTTGGGTCTGGCTTGCCTCACTCAGGATAGTGCTTTCTATTTCCATCCATTTGTATGCAAAATTCAAGAAGTCCTTGTTTTTTACTGCTGAGTAATACCTCTTTGGAAAGCGGTGTGGCGGTTTCTCAGGAAATTCGGGATCAACTTACCCCTGGACCCAGCAATACCACTCTTGGGAATATACCCAAGAGAGGCCTTATCATACAACAAAAGTATATGCTAAACTATGTTCATAGCAGCATTGTTTGTAATAGCCAGAACCCGGAAACAACCTAGATGCCCTTCAACGGAAGAATGGATGAAGAAAGTATGGAATATATACAGATTAGAGTACTACTCAGCAGTAATCCATGTACTCTTAACCCCAAACTCACTGTCTGTTTCTACATCCCTGCGTCTTGAAGCCTCATTTCTGTTGCTGTGATAAAATACCGTGACCTGAAATAACTTTGGGGAAGGAAAGGATGATTTCACTTAAAATTGCAGATCACAGCTCATTTCAGGAAAGTCAAGGTGGAACTTTGGCCACAGAGTCACATCCACCGTGAAGAGCAGAGAGAAACGCAAGCATCCATAATGCCTCCTTGCCTAGTACTCCATGTGGGCTCAAAACCAGGAAGAGAGTCACTCACAATGGGTTGATCTTCTATGTCAAATTGCAATCACATCAGTTCCCCACAGACATGGCCACAGACCAATTTGGTCTAGGCCATTTCCAACTGAAACTCTTCTTGTCTCAGACAGTGCCTGTTGTGTTTAGTTGACAGTTGACTTAGCAGCACAGGGGCACCAGTCTTCTGACATCATCTCCAATGCTGGGTTAGCTCTCTCAGTTCTTTGTATGCACTTTAGAGTTGGTTTTCTGGTGTTCACAAAGTAGGCAGAAAGGCTTTGATTACAACTGTATTAAATTTAAGCCTGAATTTGTGAAGAATTTTTATCTTGGCAACAGTGATTATACCTATCAATGTGCATTGAACAATTATTTATTTATTTGAAATTTCATCAGACTTGTGTATTTTTTTCATATAGATCTGCTACCTCTATTATTAGCTCTATACTTAGGAATTTGTTTTGGGGGTGGTAATAAAATGGTAAAATTCTTTTATACTTGCTAATTGCAAATATATCAGAAGCCAATTAACTTTGTATAAGAGTTTCATGTATTAGAACCTCATTATGGCCACTTCTTCCATTTTTTCCTCAGTTCTTGTTGATTTGCTAAGTAGATATTCATTCATATGTGGATATATATATGAATATATACATATATTATGATATGTGTATATATACAGTGTGTATATATGTATATAGTATCTACATATGGCACACATGTGGACTCATGTGTGTGTATGGGTGTGTGTGTGTGTGTGTGTGTGTGTGTGTAGAGAAAGAGAAAGAGAGATCTTCCCAGACAAAACTTGCCACTATCTCTATGTTAAATATTCACAATATGTTACTATAGTAGATAATAACTATAATAGTACATATTAACTATATGTGTTAACATATACGATCTCTAACATATCTCTGTGTTTAATAAGCTATACATATGGTCAATTGATAATTTACAAGATTGTTTTGATGTTACTTATTTAACCATAGATATACTTTTCTTCTTTATGTAGATCAAAGTTTCAGACCTTTCTCCCTTTCTCCCTTTTTGATTCCTTTTACTACTGTTTCGTAAGGCTGACCTAGAGGCAGAATCACATCTTTTTAATTTGCAGAGACCAGTTTCTCCTTTTCTTTAGAAGGGCAGTTTCCCAGGACATGGAAACCCAGGCTATTTTATTTAATTTTATTTTGTTATTTGTGTCCCATCACTCAGTACTTCTGGTTACTTTCCTCTTATGTGCCTGGTTTCTGAGGAAAAAGAAGATCAATTCTTACCTTTGTCCATAGGTAAAATTTCTGCCCCTCGTCCCCATGGAGCTTATTGTAAGTCACTTTCCTTTGATTTTGTTTAGTTTCAGAAAGATATGCCTAGATACAGGATCTTTTTTCCATATCTTTGAGCATCTTGAGCCTGTGATTTAGTATCAACATAAAGCTGGGGAAAATCCTCATTCATTATTTTTTTGAATAAACCTTTTATAACACTATTGCTTTCTCTTACTCTTCTCCCTGTGACATGTCCATTCACGTCATGATAGGTCTTTTTTATAGTTGTCCCATAGCTCTGCTTTTTATTTTGTTTTGAGACAGGGCCACATGTAGTTCAGGCTGTGCTTGAACTTCCTCTGCAGCCAAGACGTGCGGGGGACCTTGCATCCTTCAGCTTCTAATTCCCAGCTGCTGGGATTATAGGTGCGTGTGCCATGCTCGGCCTCCCCCACAGTTCTCCAGGATTCTGTTCCATTTCCCCAAGTCTTTCCTTCTCTTTTCTGTTTGGATCTCCGTTTTATTGACAAATCCTTAGTCTCAGGGAATTTTTATTCAGCCTTGTGTAGTTTCCTACTGAGCTCATCAAAGCATTCATCATTGCTGTTTCAGAACAATTTCTCATCTTGTCAGACATTTTTTTCTCTTTCCTATTCAATTTTGGAAGTTTCTATTGTCGTATTTTTAATCTCAGAGATTCTTTTCTCTGCCATACTCAGTCTAATAATATGTCCAGTGAAAATCATAGCAGTCATTTCTGCTATACTTTTATGGGTCTCTAGTGTTTCTTTTTAATTGTGTCTCAGAGTTTCCATCTCTTTGTTTACTCTATCCCTCAATTCTTACATACTGTCTGTGTCATTAGACACTGTAATTTATTAGTTAGATTTTTAATTTTGAAATTCCTTATTGGATCTTTACTATGTCCTTGACATCATCTAACCCTGATTCTAAAATTTTCTCTGGCCTTTCAGATGTAAATCGCTGTTGTTTTAAAACATGTTTCTTCTATTTCTTTCTTCAGTTTATAACATGCACAAGATTTACTGGCCAAAGGAACTGTGCTCAATCGTCTTTAGTAATCAGTAACGCATGGCTGCGAGTAAGTGTTCCATGGGCTTTGATCATGCTTCCGTCCTTGCTGCAAACTTCACAAGTCTGTTTCCCCCCTTAGTTGGGACCAGAAGCCCAGAGTGAACAGGGTTGAGAATTTTCTTTCCCCAGGTCACTTAGGCTCTAGTGATTTACCCTTTGGTGTAATGGTTTCCCTGAAGGCAGGTCTTGTCAAGAACATGCTCCATTAGCGCATGTCAGTGGTGCTGTGCCTTTTCCACCTGCCAGATCGCTGATAGATTGTGACAGTCTGTCAAATTCATGAGCGTTAGAGACCCCCTACCCACTAGGGTGGAGAGGAAAGTTTGCATACCATATTTTTGAAGTGTGATTTTTTTAATATTTAAAGATAATACAATTAATATTATGATACGTATACATAGAGAAGAACATAGATTAAGATTCAAAGTGCTTGGGTTTTCATTTAGACTTCCCCAACTGGTTCTCCAAGGCAAGTCCAGGCAGCTCATGACTCTTCTCCAGTAGGCACAGAGTAGAGCCAAGGGTTCTGTTTCCTAAACTGAGGTTCCTGAGATTTGACTCAGGCTAGGAGCACATGCTTTCTCCAGCTAAAGACTTCCTACTTGCTGTGCACTGGGAGAACCTAAGGATTTTTTTGACTGTTCCCTGGCAAAACCATGTAGAATTCCATCCTTACGACCTTTTGACTAATTCCAACCTTCTAGCCAGGTGCACACTCCTCTCACAAGCTTTCTATACTGGCTGAAAGTCAGTCATGCAAGCTGCCTGTTGATCACTCATGATGTACCATACAGCAGACACTGGGGGTGGGGTAGCTAGTTCTTCCTTACTACAAGTGTTAATAGTATCTTTCTGAGACATTTGATACTAATCGTGCTTCAGGAATCTTTCTAATAATAACCACATTAGAATTTTCATTACTATTAGCTTGAAATGTATCTGAGAGCATCTCCAGAGACCCTCAAGGGCGTGCTAAGACCTGTGGTCCCCTCAGCTACCCCTCCTGTTAAACAGTAAAGAACTGAAACTGAATAACCCATGTAGCTTTTCTGAACACACACCGTAGTTACAGATCAGATCCTATCTCAGCAATGCACGGCGAGAAAGACCTGCACTTATACACAGCACATCAGGCTAGGCTGGGAAAGGTGCTTTGAAAATCCCCCAACTTTCTGCAAGGGATTGAGTGGTGCGGTGAAGGACCTCTGCAGAAATCCCTTAAGCGCCCATCCTCAACCTTTCTTCTTTCATCGTAATTCAGTCCTTTAAAGGTTTCACTTCCTCGAGTAGATCATTCACCAGCCCCAGTCATTCCAGAGACGAACCAGTAGAAGGGAAAGGTCTATGGAAAGAAGGGCTACGCTCCACTGGAAATGTTCACAATAGTGACTTTTTTTTCCCAAGGAGAGCCTAATTACCTTTCGAAATTCCAAAAATGTCAAACTGATTATGGAGTATGCTTTTTTTCCCTTATAACATCACATGCACACGAGTTATTTTGGGATAATGAGCAATTTTAATCTTGCTTAATAAAAGCTATTCATGGGGCACTTTAGGAGGGATCTGCATATAAGTAGTCTTTCTAAACTACTTTTGCCTTTCAGTGGCATTTATTCAAGAGTATGCAAATTCTTCTAAAACTGGAATCTAAATTTAGAAATCGGAAGGGCAAAGCTATAGGGCTGAGTAAATTTTCTATTTTTTTAAAGAAGATATCTAGAAAAAAATAAAAGGAAAGAAAAATGAATTTTGAATTGTACTGTTACCTATATTTTGATAAAAATCTAAACTGTGCTGAATTTTGAATTAGAATATAAATATAATACAGGTTTACAAACTATAAAAATTAGGATAAGAAAAAATTTAATTCAGGAGTTCAAATTTCCTCCTACAATTGAGGGTCATAAATGTGCAAGTATGAAAGAATAAATTGAAAGTGATTGTTACCTCAATGTTAGCACCACTAAGGGTTATTTTCTAACACCAGGCTGTCTTAGCATTACCAAAGATTTCATTGCTATTTGGAGGTTTGAGGGGAAAATTCTAGAAGAAGCTTCAATAGCAAGTATAATCCAGGAGAGCAAGTTCCACCCTTGCTTCTCAGTGTGGTCTAGGAATCACCAGCAGAGGCATCACCAGGTAGCTGGTTAGAAGTGCAAATTCCATGGCTCTGCCTGAAAGGCACAGAATCAGACTCTGCATGTCACCAGGAGCCTACCACACTGTAGTCTCTAAGGTCCTCTACAGGGGGACTAAGCACAGACTGGGAAACACTAAGAGCTGGTTTTGGAAGTGGCCTGTAATGTTCAAATCCTGCCTTTGCTCCTGGTTAAGGGCTTTTCTATGTAGCCCCTCAGCACACACATGTGATTACAAAAGGCCTTTCACTTTGTAGGATTGTTTACCTGTGCTCTTTCTTTTTCTTTTTTTCCTACATGTACATCTATATAAGTGTGCAATGCACAGGTGCATGTATGTCAGCATGTTTGTGGGAGCTTGTTGGGATGCTGGGAATGCAAGCTCTGTTCCTCATCCTTGTTCGCATGGAGGGTGCCCCTTCCAGTAAGCCATCTCCTAAGCTCCACTACCCACTTCTTTATTTATTCCCTATCATCATAGCTTTGAGAGGCATTCCAAAAAATGTAAATGTAATAATCTGTGTACAGGGAAAAAGCTACATTCCTTTTGTGGGAGCAGATAGTGCAAGGGTTAATCTGCATATTATCTGAAAACTTGTTTCTATATCAAGGTAGATCTGCTTTTAAACTCTGCTTCTCTTATAGCTGAATCTCATCTGACTAGCAAGCTTGACTTTTGTTAATGCTCTGTTTCGAATTCCTACAGTGCTTGGCAGGTAGGGTTGAGTTATTGAAGTATATCTAATTCATGTCAAACTAATGCTGTTTTCCTTTGGTGGAGGTTTCCTCTGGTTTTGTCGTAAGGTGACAATTTTTTTACTATATCAGAAAGAGATGAACTGAAAAACAGAGCTGAACAGGCTGAAAGTTGCAACGAGGAAGCAAAATACACTACACATTTGAAACGATAACAAAAAGTATTCATTTATTCTGCAAATGCCGTAAAATGGCTGATTATAAACCAAACATTAGCTGTTAAAAAAATCTCCGCAAGCTATACTTTAACACAACCTAAAATTTCTGAATAAATAGAGGGAAGGAGGGGAAGCCTTTGCAAGAGGATTTTTGCCTAAGCCCAGTTCAAATTTGTCACCTCATTTGTTTCTATTACTGTTTCCATAATCCTGGTGCCTCCATGCATGCAGTTCTTTTACCAGATGTCTGAGATGTGCTATCTAGCTGGATGCATTAAGTGTGCATGTGAAGGAAATGAAACGTCCGGAGCTCACAGAAAGCACAGAAAGCTTTTAACTGAACAGCTACTAATCTCTTTCTGTGTAGTTATTTCACAGATATTCCCTAATCAGAGCAATCGATCAGTTTATTGTTTCCATTTAACAAGAAAACTTCTTAGAGAAGTTATCAAAAACTTATACATTTTAAGAGAGAAAAACTAAAATTGAAAAGCGACCATGTCTTTTTAATTCCCAAGTCAGCTTGTCTACCATAGCATTATAAAATTATACCACCCATAACATTAATGTCTTGACATCTCTGTTGATAATTTGAGAGTCATCCATGCTCTTGTCCCCTGTGGGGATCCCCAGGGTCCTTGGTATCAATCAGCAGTCACAGATTGCTTTAACAACAGCAGAATACAGCATCTACTTCGTCAAAGTACCTCTCTCTAGGTGTATTTAGGTTTTCCTCAGTCATTTTTACTTCTAGAGAATTCAGCTGTTGGTAGGAAGAGTCCTACACATTGGGACTCCTGTTTACTCTCTAATGTAGCTATTACAAGCACTCATGACTATGCTTGAGTTGCTAAGGCACGTGCTGAGAGTATGGCTGCAAGCCACTAACCTCTACAGGCAAGAGGACGCCAGGACCCACTAACCTCTACAGGCAAGAGGACGCCAGGACCCACTAACCTCTACAGGCAAGAGGACGCCAGGACCCACTAACCTCTACAGGCAAGAGGACGCCAGGACTAGTATCCTACTGATGAATCTGTCATTGCTTAGTAATTTGCAAACACCTATTTGGTAGCTGTTAGACACAACAGCTTGGGGGAATGAGGAATGCTTCATTTACAGTTGTACCCTCACAGTATCTCATTGAGAAACTTAACCATCATCAGAACAACTCCCACCAAGGACTCTTCGCGGCTAATAAATATTTGTTTCCAAGTTTTCTGAACCCATTTGACTTTTAAGGCATTACCTTGAACTTGCTCACCTGGAATTAGTTACATGTCTGCATTCTTAAAGTTAGCATAACGTTTCAACATGAATTAGCCCTCAGAATTAGTTCTCAGGGACTCCCCTTATTTGCTTTCGTTTCAGCCCAGGCTATTCTTCTATTTGTCTGCTTCTTCTATTTAGATTTCACACCACGGTTTTACACAAGTGTTTCCTGCATACTCTAAAGCATATCCCCATCTGCTTTAAGGGTCTTAGACCCCAGGAATTCAGGTCAGTCTGCATCTGCTTTGCAGAGAGTTCCGAACGCAGGGGAGAACAGGCAGTAATGGCTCAGAAGCTCAGAGAGTGGTGAAACGCTTGGTTCAACTTCAAAATGTTTTGTTGGACCCTATTCAGGCTTTATTTATACAGCTTGGAGGTTTGCATGCAATTAATGGATAACTTAAGAATGGAAATTCTTCTTTCTGTAAGTTTTGTCTCTGGTGAGGAGGGATCATGTAGTACCAAACATATGTCTTGCTGTGATTAAATGAGGTAAACTTTGTGAAGTGTTAAGTTCAGGGACAGCAGAAGAATGAGCAGGTGAGAAACGCCAGTTGTTACTTTCCTCAGCGATGATATTCTTCTTGAGAAAAAGTAATTTTAATGGGGTGAAATATTGGGAGTGGAAAGATTTTAGTAGAGATAGGGGTGGGTTAAAGAAGTGAGCAGAGTTAATTAAAGTTAAAAAAGTATTTTAAAAAGCCAAATAGGAACCCAATAGTTTGTAAGATAAACTCATTTATAATTATTTCTTCAAAAAGCTTAAGCAAGTGTATCTTGAATAGGTAGATAACACTGGTCCCAAAAGTCACAGGTTGCTAAACGTAAATCCAAATGGCAATGACCTCCTTATGAGTTGCTTGTCAAGGAGGCTCTAGGAATATTCAAAGCAATATAGGCTGTCACCACTACTATTGGTTGCTCACCAAAACTAGATACTGAGACTCTATCATTAAAGACAAAACATAATTTAGGTAGTAATCCATAGAGAAATCAAATTTGAATTGAACTACAAGCATCCTGCTGGTAGCTTTTAAAGAAAGAACCACAGGATGCTATGTTGACTGCTGGTAGGGCAAACCTACCATTTGCATTACCTCGGTGTAGATCCTACAAGTCACGGTATCAAACTGCCTGGCAAGATATGCTCATTAGAGACGTAACCAAATGCTTTCTGATTGAACTTGAGGCTTTCTCTATAGGAACGAATCCAGGTCTGATACTATAAACCTAGTCAAAGTCCTTTGCTAGGGAAACCATAGTTCCTAGGGGAACCTTATGCTGTTATTTTGCTAAGTGGGCATGATGTCAACATGCCTTATAAATATTTGTGTTTATACCCACAGATTAGAGCTGCTCTCAGTCTTTCTCGGAGACACTTCTGTTTGTGGGCAATGGTTAAAGCAGAGCCCATAATACTACTGGAGAAACCTGATCTCCCTTTGGGGTTCTTAGTCTCCTTAATAAAAGATTTAAAGACAGACTCAGAAGGAAACTCAAGGAAAATTTTTATTGGAGTTTGAAAGAAAAACATCAGGGTAGGCATACTGTGTAAATATCTGCAGCTGGCGGGAGGAGGGAGATGGGTGAGAGGAAGAGAGAAAGTAATACCTTCCTCGTTAGAGTCCAAAAAAGCTACAAGTTCAGCAGAGGATGTCGGAAGCAGCTGCATGGTGGAAGGGAAGGGGACTTCAGAGAAAGAGTGAGAAAGCCCTGCAAGTCAGGGAAAGCTTGCTTTGCCTTTGGCTGGTATCCAAAAGAAAAGGAGATAGATGTTTCCCTTCATTTTACACTTTTTTTGAGCTAACAATAAGAAAACAAGAAGCTTAGCAGTGCTGCATGGTGGAAGTCCTGTAAGCCTTTCTGGGGAGAAGAAGTGCATTATCTCATTAAGGACTAGAGTTCCATTTCCAAATTCTTACTGACTTCAGACAAATCAGCTTTCCTGAGGAGCGCTCTTCTGGCCTTTAAATCCCTGTAAGAATAACTGCTCCAAATGCAGAGGATTAGCGACTGTTGCGTGCTCAGTCCTGAGTGGGATATCCCCTTCAAGCCTCAGGGAACAGGGAACCCTTCAGGAGAGGATGTAGAAAGATGTCATAGTCAACAGACTCAGGATGGGGAGAGAGCTGTGAAACTCTGTCTTCTAGACATGACATTGCCATTGTCCTGAGGAGCACACAGCAGCTGTGGTTACTTGAATAATACATTTGCAAGGTGGCCTGCCTGCCAACATCATATCATGGATGGGGAGGGGTTCATGAGGCCCCGCCTTACCCAGAGGAACTTTTGTCAGCTAATGTTTGTTGGCGATGGACTCATCATTTTCTTGCTTGGTGTAGCCGCTGGTAAGCTGCCCCTGCTCCAGCAATTAACACAACATATGTCCCTATGCAAGAAGGTCTAATTAAACAAGTGAGCAACAGAATACCAATGGCAGCAAAGTATAAAGGTAGGAGCTGGACGTTTAGGGAGAAGAGGTTCATGGGAATGGGAGGAAGGATGAAATTAGCAGAACGTATTAAGAATCTGTATGTAATTGTCAAAGAATAACTTTTACAATGATGTCAACATTTTCTCAGCTTGTTGCATGGCTGCCTTTCTGTTCACAAGGGAGGCCAAGACTCAGATTCATAACAGGGTGGTCTCAAGACTATAGCATTGCAGATCCTGCCTCTATCCTTCTGAGGTCATGCCAATGACTTGGATAGGAAGTAGGCCTGAAGAATTTCCCAAGAGATTCCACTGATTCCTGGAACAGGGGGCTGCTCCAGAAGTTTGGAAGTGATGGCTCAGGAGTGCTTACAGCATGGCCGTCTGTTCACGTAGGAACAAGGAAGGAGTCAACCGAAGCCTCTCCTTTCCCTTTCTGTACTTAAGATGGGTGTTCATTTTACCCCCTAGGTGTCAAGTATGCGTAATCTGTGCCCTGCCTGTGTGTAAGTAGTCTGGAAGTGATTCAAGAAGTCAGCGTTCCAGGTCCATACATTCTGAGGGTGGCTTAGGTTGAGTCTTTGCCACATTTCTTGGGCCTCGACTTGCCGATGACACAAAGAAAGAAAGTTTGTGGATATAACGAAGCCCTTACTGATGGAGCCCTTTGGAAAGCAGAGTGGGTCAACCCGCAGCACAGTACTCTTGCTTTGTGGCCACCCGTGCAGCCCGTGTAGTCTTAGGAGTATAAAGTGGCATCTGCAACAGCTGCACTATCAATTTGGTAATTGACTGGTGTGAGTTATGTTCTGTTCTTGAATAAAAACAACTGCCCCAGGTGAGCATGTTTGCCTTGTTCTTGGGCACTTGATGTTTCACACTGGAAAGAAAAGCATTTTGTTAGAATCCCATCCATTGCCTCCTGCTTAAGCTAAGCATCCGCTGCTTCCATTCCCTGTTTGCCTCTCTCTTCCTTGCACTTTTTTCTCTCCCTTCTAAACCACCAGGCAGGACCCTCCTATCGTGGCTCCCACCTCCTTTGGCCTTTTCCTTGCTCCCTCTCCTTGTAGTCAAATGACAGTCTGGCTACTTGTCAAGTCCTTTATGAGTAGCCCCTGCCCTTCTGACTGGAGTAAACAGGAGAAGGGCTAGGAGACTCCCAGCACAAAAGGGATGCTTTCTTAGAGGCAGCTGGACCTCAGACTTAGAGGACAATGCTTTTTCCAGGTGTTAAATTCTGACATTTACTCACAATCATTGTCATTCTCTTTTCTTTTGCCACTGACTTCCAAATACTGTGACAATTTTCTCTTTTCTTTTGGAGTTGTCTTGGTTATTAATTAAAAAACTTATAAATTTATTGATCACCTGTTGTGGCAAGGACATAACATATTTTGCATCTGTCTTCTTTCCTCCCCAGGGACACCATATGTCCATTTCTGGCATCTACTCTATTTTATAAACACAAGAGTGGAAAGGTTTGGCTTTATTTAGTATCTTTTATGTCAGTAAATTATATATGTCCCTCTGCTGTGGTCCTAGTTGTCTTTCCATAACTCATATATCTTCCATATTTGAAAAGTCTCATTTATTCTATTTATGCAACTGGGCTTTTAATTAGCACCATGTATTCATAAATATACATGTATACTTTAATGTCTGTTTTTACCTTCTTTACTGTTGAGCCCACAAGCATAAAGCATTCTTTCTGCTTTATTGCCATCAATAGGTTATTGTGACCCTTTATGGGGAAGTTAATTGAGTTGTGATCATTTGCTGTCCAATTAAAGTAGTAACTTAGCGTGCGTTTAAAGAGACATGTTGTACACAGGTGAGCAGGCCCTGCATCTCACCTGAGCAACACAATAGAGCCAACTCTGTTGGTGGAAGTGAAGGTGAGACAGACCCAAAGTTTTGAGCATGGGGGAGCTGTCCCCTTTATCATCTGTCTTGTGGTGGCATGGGTGGAGGAGAGATGCCATCCATCAACACCTGAGGCATGTGGGAAAGCTGAGGTCATAAGAGCAGGAGACCTGTCCCGGTCCCTCCACCAGGTGCAACACTTGGAAGAGCAGGCCCTGAACCCCACGTGGGCATCACAATAAAGCCAAGCCTGTTGGCAGAGGTGAGACTGAGCCAGCCCCAAAGTCGTGAGCATGGAAGAGTTGTCCCCACCACTTGTCTGTTAGAAGACAGAATGGGTAAGGGAGAGATCCCGCTCCCATCACCCTCTGAGGCAGGTGGAAGACCTGGCCCTGAAGTCATAGGAGCAGGAGACTGCCCCTGGCCCTCATCAGCTGCAGCACTAGGGAGAATGGCCCCTGTACCTCCTAAGGACAATACAAAGATGACCCTGAAGGTGTAGTGCGAAAGAACTGACCCTGAAAATGTGAAAGCCTGAGAAGTGGTACCCCCCACCCCCACCTTGCTCATCACTGCAGGGGGTGAACTAGCCAGGCAATGCTTCACGCTAGTGGTGAAGACACGGGAGAGCTAGAGGGCTGAGCAACCCTACAACTATCCAGACCCAGAACCAGGGTTATGTGTTGGCCCACTCCAACATCCACCCCATCTGTGATTCGCTGGAGCAGAGGGATGGGAGTTGGGAGTGGGGCCAGTCCTATGGACCCAGGGCTGCAGGACCTCAATGGCACAGGGCAGCAACAGGATATCCAGGGAGAGTCCCAGTGAAGGCCCAGCATCAATGGTGTAGCAGAAACCAGGGGCCTCAAACCAGGCCAGTGGCTTTTTGTGATGAGCACCTGCATGTAGAAATGTATGGATAAAGGGGTTTACTACATGACTCACTGTATCATACTGCAGCTTCCATGATGAGATTTTCCCTTTTCTTCCCCATCCTTTATTTCTCTTTTCTCTAAGTTTTATTCTGGGGTGTGTGTGTGGAGATGGGTGGGATCAAGAAGCATGATGTGAAAGACACAAAGAATAAATAAGAAGAAAGTTGAGAAAACAACGAAACAAGTTCTGTCTTGTTTGTAGCTGGCATGACATCCCTTAGTCTTCACTGCCCTGAGTATACCTAACTCTCAGAGGGTGTATGAGTTTATTTACTGTTACTATAATGATATCACTGAAATTGAAGATTCTACAAAGAGGGTCATATAGTCCATCCCTTCGTGAGCACAAGAAAATAATGTAATCTCTTACAGGGATTCTTCCTTGCTGTATCATACTCTGGGGGATGGCACCGTGGCAGGAGAGCACGTGAGAAGGGGAGACTACGTGGTGAAGCAGGAAGTCATGGGTGGGAAAGTACCAGGATTGCACGTTTATCACAGCCTTCACACAAGGGCTAACTGGGGTGCCCATGACAACCCCACGAGGGCTGTATCCTGAGCAACTAACTACTTCCTGTGATGGCTCACATCTGGTAAAGATTCCATGACCCTCCCAGTCCTCTGTCACACTGAGTACCAAGACTGCAATGTATGAATCCAGGAGCAAATCCCCAGGCACGAAACGCCCAAGTTACAGAAGAGGGGAGATGAAGGAGGAAGATAAGTCTGGGACATAGGGCAGAAGTAGAAGAGGCTCTGCCATAGAAACCAAAGGCATCTGGTCCCTGCCCTAAGTCAGCACACATTCTCAAAGGCTTACAGCCACTAGTACCTGGAAGGAGTTACATATTGACAAGGACAGGTGATCTTTGCAGGCTGGATCACTGATTGAAACTTGGGTTTTGGATCTTAATGTTTGCCCATGCTTGTTTTCAGGTGGATGAAATTCCCATCAAAGACATCCACCTGCCCCTGGCTGGAGCACTTCTGATCTCCTTGGCAATTTCTTATGTATGAGATTGTTTCTACAGTTTTGGGGTGGGTCACCATTGTAATTGCTTGGATCAGGATCTGTCTTTAGGGTATAAAGAATGGAAGAGCCCATTTATGGCATGGAAATAAAATCACAGCATCAACACAATAACTAGATTCCCTTTGGGTCTTACTTGTGTGAGTTAAAACAGATAAATGCTCAAGCTGATTAAAATAGACAACTATTAAACGTTCAAAAGATTATAGCAGAGAAGCCAGTGTCTGAAATAGCAAAAAGTGGGATGAATAGCCTATTGGTAACAAATCTTGTGACAAGACTATTCCCAGATAATTTAACAATCTACTGTGGCAGAGAAAATGGAGGCTTAAAGCAACATAATGGTATCCCCTAGATAAACTGCCCGTTAGTTTTGCAAGCTGCGTCTACAGCGCAAATTTCCAGGGGTCTCCCCTGAGGTCCTTTCAGGGCATTTTAAGCTCTGCACTGAATTGATGTCCACTTTGGATTAAAGACTAAAGCATCCATTCTTTGCACTGATTGCTTTTGTCCCAGTTTTGAACGGAGGGCTAAGAGGAAGGACCAGTCAGAGTCTCCTGGTGCTCCAAACAGGTACCAGTGTCACGCACTTTGTTATGACTCTGGGTATATTAAAACATAAAGATATATTGCCAGGCTGTTATAAAGTGTGCAGCACATTTAAACTGTTGATGTTTAGCTAATTAGGAATTCTAAGAAGTGAACTTTATTTTGTTATTCACAAGATCGCCCAGGACAAGGAAAAATATTGACATATTCTCTCAATCTGCTCTCTGTATCTCAGAAACTAAACAAATAAGCTCACTGCAATGATAAAATCAGAACGAACTCTGAGGCCTAGACTAAATGACCCTCACTCTTCTTACGCCGTAGGCCTGTTATCAGCAGTCCTTCGGCCTGTGCCTCTGTAGGAAAGCCGGCATCCTAACTGCTCTCCTCTGTAGGTTAGAGTGGCCCTCTGCTAGGACTATGTATGTTGACATTTCTTTGAGCCGCTGACATTGCACCGACTGACTCAAGCTGTTATCTGTCCTGACTTCAATCTTCTTAGCAGGCCATGCTATCATAACCCTGTGTAATTCGCCGCAACCCTAACAGCCTGGCTTTCATATCTGCAAACTGATTGCCCTTTCTTGAACATCTTTTGCTACACAGCAGAACTGATAGAGAGGGGAGAGAATCAGCTTACGTCATCTATACTAAAACATGTCCTAGGACGAGCAAGTCAAGCAGACAGTGGCTTTAGGAAGACGTGGGTTCTAAGGAAGCCTATCTCTGGCTTGAAGGTTAACCTTAGCTTCTTTCTATACTGTAGCAGTGGACAGATCTCCATGCAGATTGCTTTCAATGCAATACTATCATTCCATGGACGGACACCAGGACGACAGTATTCTTATTGCCTGTGAAAGACAGTGGGTCTAAAATACCAGTTCCTGTCGGGGAAATCCGGTGTGTAGATAAAGAGCTAAGTGCCTCCATGGATTGCTCCACAGGATTCCAATCTCCTACCCTGAACATCCACAAAATACCCAGAAGTTCAGCAAAGTTCCTCTTATCTCCTGGCCCGGGACACATTAGAGTGAAACTGGACCAGGAAAAGCCTGGTGATTCGATTTCATCAGTGATACTCCATCTGCCCTTTATTTGTGGCTAGAAAAGCCATGCAAAACCACTACAGAGTGGTAACCGCCTGTTACTAAAATATTACTCATGATGAAGTGTACCAGTCTACCTGTGACAGGTCCCAGAGCCAGGCTTTATGGGAAGAAGCTGCATGATCACCTGCCCTCCCCACCCACCACCAAGCAAGCCTCAATGAAATTCAACATGACATTTCAAAACAGTTGAACACAAAGTTGCTTTCCATATCTGTTGTTGTTGTTGTTTTAATGACAAGCTGTTGTGTTTGGTGCCAGCATTTAAACACCTATTGGTTTAGATAGTTTTGCTATTCCCAGGCTCATAGGAAAAACAGCATAGACTCTGTTTATCCTACAACTTGGACCCACTTGACAGTCTCTTGCTAGGAGTGTGGTTCTTCCTTGTGTTTTTCACTCCAACAGAGACAAGATATCCAAAGGTTCCCTGTTGGCAGTACAAGAACAGAATAGTGAGACCCCAATAGAAGCGCCTGTGATTGCAGTAGCATTCCAGACTGCACCCTAAGCATAGCCCAGTAGCCTGGCTTTCCTTGTGTTTCTGGTTTTCTCAGCCTTACATAGTGAACTAATGAGGTTGGAATGACCCTTTGGCAGAAAACAGTGGCATAGGCTGTCTCTGTTTAGCCAAGACTTCAGCTTGGAGCCTGGCCTCTAGTCCCACATCTCCTTCTTACCATGTTTGCTCCTGTTCCTTGCCTCGGTTATGGATTCTGCTTTTTCTACTCTGCTGTGCATGGTGAGGGAAGTTCAGTTGCTTATAGGACTCGGTTTGGTTCTAGCTCCAGGAGCCTAACCACGTTCTTCCGTGGTACAAAAACAACCAACCAACCAACCAAACAAACAAACAAAAAAAACCTCTACTTTAACATTCACAGGAGGAAAGTGAACCATAACAAAATAGCCATCCCCCCAAATGGCATGACACAAAGGGTGGGTAGATACTGAGGTCTTTTAGAAGCCACATAGTTACTGGAATCTTCATCCTAACCATTGAGAAGTAAAGCCCTCAAAGCTCGAAGAGCCTCAAATCTAGTGTGAACTTCGCTGAGTTTCTGTGAGGCCCAATTGGCACAACTCAGATGAGCAAGATGTGCTTGACCTGACCTGTTAGGCATCACAGTCCTGTACATACCCCTCTCTCTAGTACTACCAGGACTACCATCCTTTTAGCATGGAGGTCTTCTATCCTAGTCCATTCTACCTGCTGAGGTAGATGACTTTGCTGTCATCCAATTTGAACCCTGGTTTGTAACCCTGAATCTATCCCATCTGTACCATGTGGATGAAACATTTTATTTGAGTTAAAAGGTCCCTGAAATGTGCCATGTTTATTTGCTTTGTGTCTATTTGATTTATGTTTTCACTGAAGCTAGCTGTTTTGGTTTTTTTTTTGTTTGTTTGTTTCTATTGTTTTGTTTCTTCTCAGGTGGGTTGAACTTCTTTTGTTCCCCCCTCAGGTCTACTGAACCCTCGCTGTTCCTCATAGGATATACTGATCTCTCTCTGCTCCTCCTCAGGTCTACTGAACCCTCCCTGCTTCTCCTCTGGTCTACAGAACCCTCCCTGCTCCTCCTCAGGTCTACTGAACCCTCCCTGCTCCTCCTCAGGTCTACTGAACCCTCCCTGCTCCTCCTCAGGTCTACTGAACCCTCCCTGCTCCTCCTCAGGTCTACTGAACCCTCCCTGCTCCTCCTCTGGTCTACTGAATGTAGGCCATTGTTTCCCAGCTGTGTTTGGAGTATTTAGCTGCAAAGCCTCCTGTCCGTGCTTTTCAGCTCCCATCCCTTTATTTATGAGTGAAGTTCATACCTTTTGCATCACATCACAAATGCTGCTCAGGTGTTTTTCTGTCCATGGGTAGCAGTGCTATTATAAGGACTATTCCTGCAGGTGAACTGGTCATTTGACAGTCTCACCATTCTCTGGGAGGAGGACTGAGCAGATATTCTGCCCATGCGAATGTATGTAACTTCGGAGGTTTCAAATGAGGTTAGCAACACTGTTTGGATTCAAGTCTTTCTAATCTGTTTTCAACAAAGTGGTAGAAATGGGAATAACTTTTCACCTTGAATGATTTTCTGTTTCACAAGTTGTTGGGAAGTCTATTTAGAATGTTCAGTTTAGGCAATCCTGAATTCAAAGCCCAGTCCATTTGTTGCCACGTAATGGTGACATACCCACTTTATGGGAACAATGGCTGCCACTTCAAAACATAGCTTGAGGACTCATTTGTGACATTTCCTTTTTAAGGAAACTATAACACTACTGGAGTTAAATCCATTCACTTCCAGTCCACACCAGAGAGAAATGAAGTTGTAAGGTTCTTATAGTCCAATAGAACCAGCATCCTTCAAGCCAGAGGAGAATCAGTCTCCAAACCCTCTTCACACGTCCATTTTCTCTCAGAAGAAGGACCACATGAGGACAGAGAAAAAGATTGTTATCCGAAAGCCAGGAAAGGAGTCTTTACATCAAGAGGAGCCTTCCTGCACTTCCCAGTATCTATGACTAGAACTTTGCCACACCTTGATGCTATACTCTCAGAATCTAGAACTCGGGAAAATTGAATTTTGGTTCTCGAGTCATCCAGGTGTGAGGCATTTGGTATACTATCCCACGACACCTCTAAGGCACTTGGTTCAATTATTGACCACAGCACAGAAAAACAGTACAACTCTTGTCCGTGTCATCACTAATCTGATCAATTTTATGGCCATGACCTGTTTTTAGGCCTTTTTTTTCTCTTGCCTCAGACAGAGGGTAATACTCATAGCTAAATATTTGCAGCTTTCTGTTTCTCCGAGTTCCTCTCCAAGTTTTCTTCATCCTCATTAGGTAACATCCTGGTAGTTCTCCCTCCTTCACAAACGCAGTGCTTTGCTGGCATTGTATCTGGGTCTTACTGTTTTATGTGTTTGATGGGGTGACTTTTTAAACCTGTGAACTTTCTTGTACAATTGACAGTATGGATCTGTTCTTCATATTGTTTGAGAGATACAGCCTGATTTTCTTATTCTTCAATATCTGTGTTTTCTGAGGACCTGGAATTTTATGCTTCACTGGGCATCTGTTCTGTTGTGAACTAATTTTCTAATATCCATGAATTCTCTTTTTAAAAAATCATTGTTGCAAATAATTCCCACCTTTTGTTTTTTTCTCCTCACTTCACAATCTTGATGCTATCGATTCACTGAAATTGTGCAAACATACGGATGTTGCATCATTGACATGTGACATTGTAAGATTTTAATTTAAGCTTACACCCTTTCTTATATCACTGCATCTAAAGTCTCCTAACCGGAAGTAATTATCAATCTGTCGAGCTGACTGAATACAGGATTAGTATCCCTGACAATAGTACAGTTCTTTTCTCTGCATTCGGGTTTTAAATGACTTCCAGTGCCTAGGCTAGGTAATATTATCTAATATTCTTGGAATATTATCATTATGTCTTGAAATGTAATAGTTTATAAAAAGAAAAGGCTAGATATTTTAAATGTCATCTATATGTGAGATATCATGAATGAAATTTAATTTCATTGCAGAATAATTTTTTAGAATCTACTAATTTACATTGTGACCCTCTAAAACTGGATTGTATGTATCTACAGTCTTTTATCCAAATGTTCTTAGGGCTGGACACAACCAGAATTCAATATTTTTTAGATGTTAGAAAGGTAGTTAGGTATATAGTCATAGAACAGGTTCCCAAACATCAAACGCATTGCCACTTTCTAGAAAATTATGTGTACACATGCCTTAAACAGAATAAAGAGCGGGAAGAATTTCATATCAGTTTGTGTAGTGTCTAATAGTCTGATAAACTGCATTTTAAAAGCAGGTTTGCAGTTTTAAATTTAGAATTGTGTATAAGTGCTGCGAGCAAACCATACAGAGAATTTCTGGAGCACTCTTCCTGAAAACATCTGCAAGGGTCCTTGCACTGTGATACACATGTCTGGAAATGCAGACATGCAGACAATTTCTGACTCAACCATAGGGATGCTAGTCTTTCCTCAAGGACTTAATATTCGATGCTTGGCATTCCTTATTGTTTTCTGATATTCTTCCCACCTGGCAACTGCCTGTCCGATCATCAGGCTTAAGTGCAGATATCATCCCGTGCTCTTATCATACTATTGGCATGTTACATGCAGTTACTTCTTTACTTCTGTGTCAAGTATTTGTGCAGAGGCTTAGAATAGGTTGTTTGACCAGTAATAAATTGTCATACAGAATGAATGGATGAAAATAAATGACAGGTTGGGGCTAATTTTTAATTGTTGTTAACAGTGGAAGAAAGTCTTTATTGAGACTTGGAGTGTACAAAAATTCCAACAATATTCAAAAGCAAATACTATGTTCTGTTGGTGCCATGTCAAATCCCTTTATTTGGATAGTATATCCATCCTGCACCAATTCTGCCCAGCAAAAGGTATTCTGTTTCAACTAAAAAACAGTGTGTGCACGTTATTTGTGTGTGTAGACATGATGCATGTATGTATCATGGCCAACATTTGTGGGAGTCAGAGGACAATTTTGTGAATTGTTTCTTTCTGTCTCTAAGTGAGTTCTCAGAGTTGAGATCGCACTGCGAGGCTTGCACAGCAACTATCTTTTCCTGATGTGCTCTCATCACAGTCCACTGCTAGATTTTGCTTAGACATCAACCTGTCGGGTATTTTGTGACAGAACCAATAGCCACGGTAGGATATTCTTACCTACTGGATAAAGTCCATTGGCTCAGTAGCTGGTGGGTAGAAGGTGTGGTACCACTTACCATCACTCACGGTATTAGAAGATATATGATCCCATGATCACATCTTACTCTCTGTGAGTCAACCTTTTCCTTTAGTTTTTGAAAGTGGTTACTTTTACTGGACAAACATAGAAAGATGATGACAAAATTTAAAGGAAAATGTAGCTATCAAAGGAGGGATTTGCCACATCCAGAGTAAAATACCTTCACTGCCATGGGAATATAGGATGGCAATGACAAATGAAGACATGGAGATTATTACGTCATCATGCAACCCACCATAACAGATCACTTTGTATCCTGCATGGTTTTTGATTATTGCTTTTTGGTTTTGGTTTTGTCAAATTATAATGAGTTAGAGTATCTGTGAAGAGGAACTTCAATCTGAGAACGCTTTTCTATGATTCCATCTAGGGAAGTCTATAGGGAAGTTTCTTGGTTTTTGATTGATGTAGGAAGGGTCAATTCACTGGGGGCTGTGTTGCCCTTGGGCAGGTGGTATTAGTGGTAAAGGAAGGCAGACTGAGCAAGCCATGTGTAGCAAACCAGCAAGCAGAAGTCCTTTGTGCTCTTGGCTTCAGTGTCTGCCTTGAATTCCTGCCCTAGCTTCAGTCTGTGATGGACTGTCTATAAACTGTAAGCTGAAAGAAATCCTTTCCTCCCCAATTTGATTTTGGTTGTGATGTTTTATCAAAGCAATGCGAACCTAACTAAGACACCTTCTTACTCCTAAATAGCACTTCTGCATCACAAAGCTCAGAAGGTACAACCCACATGAGTAGGGATGTGCAGGAAAGCTTTTGTTACCACAAGGCAAGTTGCTCTTCCGCCAGGCATGCCAGTCCAGAGGGCAGGGTATCTAGAACTGGTCCCATTGGGAGGAAATGAGGGAAATCAGCCATGAATTCATGACAGATTGCAGAAAGGGGTAGGCAATTTGTCTAACTGACCATTTCTGGTAAGCTTAACAAGAGATTACGACCAACAAGAATCCCTGAGAAATGTGTTCAAAGACAATTTAATAAGAAGGGCATGTCATTCTGAGTACTGTAGGTACAAGGAATGGGTCATATTGCCTGCCCTCCAACACCAGTCTGGATTCTTAATCACTGAGTCTCATTCTGGAGAATGGCCTTCTCTCGACATGAATTCTTAGGTCAGAAATGCCTAGGTGCGTGTTTACTGGCACTTTACAGCCAAGAAATAACTTCAGCGCTGTTGAAAAACAAAAGTCCATCCCTTTTCCTTCATGGTAGAAAGTGCTCTTTCCCCATACCTACATGGTGGCCTTTTTAGTAGCAAAAGGTAGCAAACACATGGGTGCTCATCAATAGAAGCCTAGTCAAACACGCAGCTAGAAAACTCCTACAACAAATGACTCTTGAGAATGTGTGTGTGAGAGAGTATAGCTGTCTGTATACTGTCTTTAAAAAATTTTTTTGGCATATTGTTGAGAACAACAGCTTGTAAAACAGCATGTATATTTTGATCCCATTTATGTGTAAATTATATACATATATGGTCATACATATATATCCATATATTATAGAGTAAGTTTTGGAAGGATGTCCATCAAATCATTGACAGTAGCAGACATAGTAACAGTCCCAGAGACTTTAGTTTTTTCTTTCTTGTATTTTTAAATTTTCTAAAAACTTGTATTTTATTTTTGTAAACATGTGAACAGTATAAGATAAGATGTTTTAAGGTCAGCTTGTAGTTATTTACTGTTCTAAGTCCATTTTGAGAATTTGAAAGCAAGTGTTCTGTGCATATGAATATACACAATACATAGTTCATATGTGCGTATTTACATACACACATACCCATAGCACATACATGCATATTCATATACACACATTTCAATGGAGGATTTTTGAATTTTATTTTTAATTTATTTCATTTATGATTAAAATGTAATTACAATATCTCCCCTCCTTCAACCAATACCTCCCATGTCCCTTTTTCTTTAAATATATGTATATATATGTTTGTGTGTATGTGTGTGTGTTTGTAAACAAATGAATATATAAATACAACTTGCTGAATCCATTACTGTTGCTTGTATGTAAGCATTGTTAGGACTTGTGACTTAGTATTATATAAACAATGAGGGAACCCAAGGCTGGGGAAGACTATGTAGCTCTTCATCTAGGGGCTACTCTGGGGCCCTAGGAGATTTCCCCCAGCTGCACTGGTATACCAACTGGTGTTGTCATTGTTCCAATCTTGTTTAGACAGCCATGTTGTTGAGATTTTATGTTTGGAACTCATTTTTCATATTGAGAATCAGACAGTTCTGTAGCAGATTTCCTGGTTCTCCAACTCTTAGAACCTTCTACCCCCTCTTCTGAGATGTTCCCGGAGCTCTGGGTATAAAGCTCGTATTATGAAGATGTTAATTGAGGCTAGGCACGCTATGGTCAATTGTTCTCTTTATTGTGACTGGTGGTATTTTTTCTGAAGCTTGTTTTCTAAGCTTCTCTGATGAAGGGGGAGAGTTGTACTTACCATCAAAAGGTGTTAAAACCAGTATTTAGAGTGTAGTTAGGAACTGGTTATACTGGTTTATAAAGTTTTCTTAATAAATTCTTTAAAATGCAATGGGCTGTTGATCTTAGTGTTTAAAGGAAAACATTGAGAAAAGAGAGATTGTACTATTGTTGCAGAAGTCCCCAAAGTTCGTTTTGTTTCATTTGGTTCATGCTTCAGAAGAGATCTGCCTGGGAAGAATGGCCCTGCACAACACTTCTTTGGCCACATGGTATATTTCTGACCTGTGCTTTCTCAGGTGTTGGTCTAATTGTCTTGCAGATTTTAGGCTAAGCATCTTTACCGATCTTGCTGTGGACTCTATTTATTAACTTAAGAGTCGCTACATGTGAATCAGGCTTGCCATTTTGCTCCTTTGGGAGTTTGGTTTTTTTAAACCTCTAGATATTCTAAAGCAAACGAATCATAGACACAAACTGTAACCCCCCCCTTGTTGGTGTTACAGGTACCTCTAGCTTATACACATGCATACCCATAAAGCTAGCACATGCCTTTTGATGAGTACCTCGTCAATCATGCAATCTCATGACCCTGTTTTCTGTCTACCCCTATTCATTCTTTTTTTTTTTTTAAATTTTTTTATTGATAAAAGGAGGATAAAGAAAAGAAAAAAAAACAAATTTCCACCTCCTCCCACCAGCCTCCCATTTCCCTCCCCCTCCTCCCACTCTTCTCCCCCTCCTCCCACTCTTCTCCCCCTCCTCCCACCCCTCTCCCCTTCCCCCCACTCCTCTCCCCCTCCCTTTCCAGTCCAAAGAGCTGTCAGGGTTCCCTGCCCTGTGGTACGTCCTAGGTCCTCCCCCCTCCATCCATATCTAGGAAGGTGAACATCCAGACTGGCTAGGCTCCCACCAAGCCAGCACATTGCGTAGGATCAAAACCGCGTGCCATTGTCCTTGGCGTCTCATCAGCCCTCATTGTTCGCCATGTTCCGAGAGTCCAGTTTTATCCCATGCTTTTTCTGGTAACAGTCCAGCTGGCCTTGGTGAGCTCCCAGTAGATCATCTCCTTCCTCATCACACCACCGTGTGTTGACTGGGATAAGTAGTCTGTGTCTGCCCGCAGCCTTTGCCTGGCTGCCATACATATACTGGAAAAAATCCAAACAACTGTTCCTTTGCTCCTAAAATCTCAAGGTGAAGTAAGTGATTTCCTTTGTGGAACTAGAATAAAGTCCTATATAAAGTACAGGTGGAACATCACAGACTACTCTAAGTTGACTCGTTCTGCCAACTAGGACGTCTGTCTGCTTATTGGAGTGCATGTAACAGTTAGCTCACCTTAGTGAGGAATGGGTAACCATAGCATCAGCCACTCTGAATCATGTCATACTGCTTAAAGGGGCAGGTTTGTTGTTGTTGTTAAGCTGGAAACTGTTTTTCTTATACCCATTCCTGCTTACCTTCCATGCATTCTCTCTAAAGTGCTGAGTATTATTTTACTTAAGAACCTGTAAAAACCTCTTATGTTCTTTATTTCTAGAATCTTCTCTGTAAGAGAGTAGAGAACATACTGCAGAGGTCTTGTTCAGTTTCTTCATGCTGTATTGCTTTTCAAGCCAGAACTCAGGTACTTCTGAGACCTCATTATCTGCAAAGACCATGATGACATCACAGCTAATTTACAGACCATTTACGCAGTTTCTGTGTGAAGATGTGAACCTAATCCTTACTGAACTTCCAAATAGCACTCAAGTCCAAACTTAAAGCAACCCTAATACATTTATTGTTGGCCAACACTTGATTGAGTCTCAGAAAACTCATCAGACTGAAAATTTAGATTATCCAATAACCTCATGCCAGAAAGTGCGTACACGTCCTCTCTCATTAAAGTAAGAGGAACGGGTTGGAAGGAAATAGTAGCAGATTGCCTATGTTTTGTGTAAGGAAACCAAGCATTTTCACTGTCCAGAACAACGTAAGTCAAAAATTTGTTCCACTCTTCTCTAGCCTACAAAACCTCATTTAGAGCCAGCAATGGCAGCAACTCTAGAAGCGTTCAATTTCTGTCTCTAAATTTTTTGGGGTTTTTTCCTACTATTATAATTTTTAGGTTTAAAATTCATTTGATGGGCCTAACTTTCCAGGAAACATAAAGTCAAAATATGCTACCACATTACCTTCAGGAAAAAAATCACTTTATGTCCCCCAAAGTAAAATAACAAGCAGTTATTTTTCCACTGTGCTATGTTCAATCTGAAGTTGTGATAAAGCTGTCACAGGATCTGGAATGTATTATAATTATAAAAAAATCTTAAGGCACTATTGGATTCAAAATTATGACTTTTTTTAAAAAAAGTATATCAATATAATAGTGCTCCCTGATGGTGTGTAGCACATTATCAGTGCTCTTTGAAGATATAGAAAGGTATGCTAGAGTTTCCAAATCGTGTATGACAGGTGCATTAGTGTTCCCTAAGTTTGTCTAGCAAGGACAGCAGTGCTTCCTAGTCGTGTGTATCAGATACAGCAGTGCTCCTTGATCATGCATGGCCGTCTTCCCTTATATATTCTTTCTCTTTCTGTGATCTTGTATGTTAATGAACAGATGCCCTCCAAAAATAGCCATTAGAAAGTTTTAGACATAATTCCTCAGTTTTGAGTTTTGTATCTTCCTGAACCATCCTCCTGGCATGTGACCTTCTTCTTCCAGAATACCCACAGTGTATTCATTATATCTAATAGTCTAGCCACAGAGTGAGCCTAGATGTATATCCTTAAATATGCCTACATTAGTCACTGAGAAGCCATTATGAGTTCAGTCTACTATAATGACATTTTTGCACGTCTGTTTGTAACCATATTTTATTGAATAATGGCCTCAAAGTGTAAGAGTTATGGCAGCTTTATTGCAATATATTATGATAATTGTCTCATTTTACTACTTATTTTATTTTCTTACCATGTATAATTTATTAACTAAATGTCATCATATAAGGTCTGTACTATGTCCACTTTCAGTCAACCACTGGGATTAATTCACTGTATCTGTAATAAGTAAGGGACAGAGCAACTTCCATATTGTATTAAGTTGTACTCAGTAAGTTTCTAAAACTAGAATATTAGCAGAATCTTCTAAGAAAAATACAGCAAAACTAAGCTTTAATAACATGGCTTTAAACAGTCAAAGTTGAAAGGCTCTAAATGCTTTAGAAGGAGAAAAGCGTCCTTAAAATCTATTGTTCTCAGAGAAAATTAAAAATGTAACTGTGATTTTTTTTAACAAGGAGACAATGCTAAGCATATGGTAGGTGTTAAACAAATTGTCCTTTAACTAACAAAAGGTTATTTAGAAACCTAATGAAAACAAAAACCTTGGTTAGCCACACAGTGGGTTTTAATGTATATACCCTTACAGATAGCCACTTAACCATTAAAAAGGTAAAAAGAAGAAAGAAAGAAATGAAATATTTAATCCCAGTAGCCAGAAATGAAAAGAAATTCAATAGATTGTTCAGGAGTTAATAACAAAGCTAGGACATCAGCTGCAAGACTGTGACTTCTACATGTGAC
This sequence comes from Microtus pennsylvanicus, assembly GCF_037038515.1. Classification (NCBI taxonomy): domain Eukaryota; kingdom Metazoa; phylum Chordata; class Mammalia; order Rodentia; family Cricetidae; genus Microtus; species Microtus pennsylvanicus. Next base: position 111,362,830 of record NC_134582.1, read on the forward strand.
ATCCCTGCTCATGAACTCACAACAATATGGTTGCCTGACTAAGACATGAACAAAGACAGTATCAGTTGACATTGCAAAGTAACTGATGGGAGTCTTACATGACCTCACCCCTAGATGAAGATCTATAAGACAATTAATGACCACTGAATGAATGAGGATTAGTCTTGTCCAACAATGAACCCCCTAACTGGTATTCCAATACCAGTGGTCATAAATCAGGAGCAGAAGGAGAGAGAGCACGAGCAAGGAACTCAGGACCGCGAGGGGTGCACCCACACACTGAGACAATGGGGATGTTCTATCGGGAACTCACCAAGGCCAGCTTGCCTGGGTCTGAAAAAGCCTGGGATAAAATCGGACTCGCTGAACATAGCGGACAATGAGGACTACTGAGAATTCAAGAGCAATGGCAATGGGTTTTTGATCCTACTGCACGCACTGGCTTTGTGGGAGCCTAGGCAGTTTGGATGCTCACCTTACTAGACCTGGATGGAGGTGGATGGTCCTTGGACTTCCCACAGGTCAGGGAACGCTGATTGCTCTTTGGGCTGACGAGTGAGGGGGACTTGATTGGGGGAGGGGGGGAAATGGGAGGTGGTGGCGGGGAAGAGACAGAAATCTTTAATAAATAAATAAACGGAAAAAAATAAAAAAAGAGGAAAATTTACTGAACTCACATAAGAACAAAACAAAATGAACTCAAATAAGATGATGATGATGATGGTGTGTGTGTGTGTGTGTGTTTAAAGGAAAAGAGACCATGAATTTGAAAGAGAGTGGGAGAGGGGACCCGAGGGGGGGGCTTAGAAAGAGGAGGAAATGTTATAGAGTATACACAAATGAAATTAAAATAAAATAGTAAAATCAAACATCAATGCATATGTTGTACTAAGAAAACAGAAATATAAAGCTCTTGTAATTTTAACTTTAAAAACAAGAAAACTTGAAAATTGCTAGAACTGCTGTTATATAAGCAAACAAAAGACAATATTTAAATTGTAGTGTGTTACTTAGCTCTGCTTAGACTTTTAATATTCAGTAGGAAATATATCTTTTCTAAAAATAAATCATTAGTGTAGGTCTATTGATTGAAATCATTAAAAAACTAGAAAATAGGCATAGAATAGCCATTGAAAAATAAGGAAATAAGAGTTATTACAGAATTATTTCCATAAAATACCCCAGAAATTTTTATAAATATTTTAAAAAAGTAAAATTAATGAATTCTAGAAAAATAAGTGGCAAAGTTATAAAATAAAATAAAAACAAAAGTTCATAAAAAAGGCACAAGAAATTTGCATAAAAATATTTCAAGCTTCATTACACGTAGAAAAGAAAGTCCACCTCCATAGACCAATGGTATCAGTGAAAGGAATGGGACGAAAGTTTGATCTTTAGGCACGCAATGCGCAATGAAAGAGCAATTAGAAAACCAAACACTGGTGGGCTCAAGATGCTTAAAGACATTTAATACAGTTGAATAGACATTGCAAGCCTAAGAAAACAGCAGCAAAATGTCAGTATCCATGGTTTGTATACCACCTAGCAAAGATAACAGGACAGCTGACAGCACCTTCTTACAGAATTATCTAAACTATTCCTTTTAAAGCGAGTGAATGAGAGAAGATTATTACTTAACATTTTTTTCTTAGCTCTGGCCATCAAGACCTCAGATGTGATGGGGAAAAGAAGGTAGCATTCATATATACATATATATGTCCCAAATTCCAACATTACTATACTGTTCTTAAAATTTTTAAAGAGTAATGAAAAGAATACATATTTTAAAATGTTTAAAGGACCATGTCTTTAGAAAACCAACAATAACTGAATGGGTATCATGAGAAAATATTTATTCTTAGTAGCAAAAAGTTACCATAACACACAAATAATAAAAAATCCTAGCAACAAAATAAAGAACTTAAATGTACAGAACAGTAGAATATTTCTGAGAAAAACATGATGCTTGCTTATAAATCATAACTATCCTAAACATTTTTCTAAAATTAATGTACAGGTTTAACTCAACCTGAGTCACAGGTCTACTTTTTTGACTTAATGTGGTGGTTTTCTTATTTATCTAGAAGAATAAGTAAATGAGGATACTACCTCTGAAAACATTTAAAAAAGGAAACTGGGTTGTGATTGCCACTAATCACTATCCATAATTGTTACTGAATTACTAAGTAGAAAAGTGTGACTAGCAAAATGACAGAGAATGTAGAACTCCCTATTATGATTCCAGAAGAAATAAAAACTCAAAATGTAAGATCAACTAAGTTTAATGTGAAAGCAATTAATTAGATAATACATACAGTAAAGAAAAATTAAAGAAAAACCTTCACATTTGACCTCAGATAGAATCTGTATTAATTTCAGCCCTCAAGAGTAACAAAAGTCATGGTGGTGGTGGTAGCGGTGGTGTGTGTGTGTCTGTGATTTATTAGAGTCACATATGATCTATGCTCTGCGTAGTCCAATGAAGGCCATCTCCCAACAGAAAGGCCAAGGATCCTGAGACTTGATTCTCAGCAGTCCAAGTCTGAGGCTGGAGTTCTAGAGGATTCCTAGAGACCTGGAATATAGAAGTAGATTCTAATCTCAGTGAAGAAATGGCTGAACAGCAGGATAGATGAAGTTTGCAGCAAGAGTGAGGTCAAACAGGCAAAAAGTACAAGCTTCCTTCTTTTCTATAGAATGTGGGCTACAACCAGAAGGTGTGGCTCAGATTTAGGGAGGGTCTTCTCACCTTGTATAATCAGCTCAATAAAATCCCTCACAGGTGTGCCCAGCTGGTTTGGTTTCAGTTGATTCTAGTGGCAATTAAGTTGGCAACAAGGATTAGCCTTTACAGAATCACACACCAAGGTGGACTCCTCAGAAGACTAGTAAATTATATACAACATGTGAATTTCAGAAACATCATAGGACAATACCTGAATGACTAAAGAACAAAGCAAGGCACTTTTAAAAGGAAAAAGTATAGAAAATAGTATAAATACAAATTTCACTGAATATTTAACATTGTGTACATAAGCTACTTCATGTAAAAATTCTTTTGAAGAGCATATGCAATACTAAAATAGAAGTAGAACAAATATCAAGCACCTGTGAGCCTGACTATCTTAAGAAATTCTTAAAAATATTGTTTAAACTCAATAATAGACAAAGAAATACAACTCAATAATAGACAAAGAAAAACAATATATAAAACGATGAATTTTATAGGCTCGGTTATTAATGATTTTAAAAATAGTAAGTCAGTATTGTACTAAATCCAAATAACACTATTTGCTGGTGTAAATATGTATATACATAAACATGCATATTCGATTTCTGCGCTCTGCTTGGCTCCTGGGATTGGCCTAACTGGAGTAGCAAGGAAATAAAAAAAAAAAAAAACCAACAGACACAAAAAAACAAGGATTGGGTGATCTGGGATCTCTGATGGAAAAGCTACAGCACTCCCAAAGTTCAGCCTATTTATTATATACAGTTGGATATATATATATATATATATATATATTTATATTTATATATATATTTATATATATATATATAGTCAGAAGAGATTATTACATCCATATAAACAAGGAGGCAGGATTATTACATTTAGCTGAACAAGAATTTAGCTAATCTCAGTAGAAGTAGGCTCTCTAGGGGAGCCGAGTCATCTGTGGGCCATAAGCATTCAGCAGGGAGAAAGCTATGGTGAACACTTTCTGTAAACACTATTTACTTTCACACTCAGACCCTCAGACTTTGCCGGAGCTGTGGACCTCACTCAGGGAAGCTTTATCATGCCCGTGGGTGTATGTATGTTTGTATATGTATGTATTGTATAAAACATAGAAATATGTACTCACAGCAAATATAGTCTTGCATTGTTTACAAGTGTATCAGAGATAAAATATATTAAAGAGTAAAATGACTAAAGAGGTAACTTTAGTTCTACAGACTGAGAACTATAAGTATTCTGTCTTCACAGATCAGAAGAATTAACATTGTTGAGAGTATCCATATTATCTAAACCCATGCAAACCAAGGCAGTCTTCTAAAAATCCCGATCACATTTTCACAGAAATAGATAAACAAACAAGCAAAAGAATTCCCCGTGGCACCATGGAAAGTTCCTGAATTACACATCCTCGTTCCGGGTAACTTCCATGTTGTCTCCTCCATCCTTACTTAAACTTTACCTCATTCCAGCACAGCGGAGCAACACACAAGGATCTAGCCATCCCTGAGGAGCTGTAAGCAATTAATGGTTAATGGGGCAGGGGCAGAGATGTCACATTCCTCAGTAGTGTAAACAGACGCTGATCATGTCTACACACACCCCACCCACTTTCTTGTGAGCAACAGTACTTAAAAGCAGTGGGAATTTTTGTGTGTGTATGTGTAAAGATATAAAAGTAGAAGGGTAGTTTAGGGAGAAGAGAGGGTTCTTTGGTGGGAGAAGGGAATAACAGAAGACAATATAGTTATATCAAAATACAATGTGAATATATATATATATACATTATATATATGTATATATATATATATAATTTTTGTGCTCAAAAGAGCACCTGAACATGCCATAGAGAAAGGATAGTTTCTTCTATAAACGATTTTTTAAAAAAAGAAATTTACTTTCATTCAATACTAAGCACAAAAATTGACTGAGAATGTAACGTATTATGTGCTTAAATGTAACTCCAGGATACAACATTTTGAAAGACGTGGCAGAATTCTTGACTCTGACTTTGGTAATCACTTTTAAAGTGTATATATATATATATATATATATATATATATATACACACACACACACACACACACACACATATATATATCACACAAAAAAATCCTACAAACAAAAATAAAGATATAAAGCACATGGAGCTGCAAAACATATTCCACACAAAAGAAAGAAATGAAAAGCAGCATATTATTTGGAAACAATATCTCAGATAAAGGCTAATATGAAAGCACAGTCAGTGTGGTGCCACTTCCCTCTCAGTCCAGTGCCTGGAGGTTGGGGCAAAGGATAATGAGTTCAAGGTCATCCTGGGCTATGTAGTGAGCACCATATTAATCTAGTATAAACATTCTATCTCACAAACAAAAACAACAATAACAAACCTAAAATAAGTAGAAAAATGAAGAAATTGGATATATAGATAGATAGAACTGAATAATGTACAAGTGAAAAATTGTTGAAATTTATTAAGAGCAGAAAATGAAAACTTAAGTTACAACTGTTAGCAAGCCTGTTATCCCAAAGCTCCACCGTGAGATGAAGAGTTGAAGAATTATAGGCAGTTAATAGCTGCTGAGAGAAGGAGAATGAATCTTCTTCAGGGCAAGCCCACTGACAGGTTACCCAATCCTCGGCGTACAACTCTAAGCATACACGTGTGTGTATGTGTGTTATGCACATATGTACAATACTAGCTCAGAAGAGGTCAATAATTTGAGAGGGAGTTGGGTGGACATAAATAGGGTAGGAGGTGGAAAAGGGTGATAGAAATTTTATAAATGCAGTACTCATGTATAAAATTCTCAAAAAAGTAATTTTTTAATTTAAAGTTTTTGAAGAAGAGAGATGATGGTTGTCTTTGGGTTTCATTCCCATAAAGAGACACTATGATCACAGCAAGTCTTATAAACAAACATAATTTATTGGGTGGCTTACAGTTCACAGGTTCAGTCCATTACCATCATGGTGAGACATGGCAGTGTGCAGGCAGACATGGTACTAGGGAAGGAGCTGAGAGTTTTACATTTTGATCTACAGGCAGCAGCAAGTGAACTGCTTGGTCTTCTGAGACTTCAAAACCCAGTCCACAGTGATACACTTCCTCCAGCAAAGCTGCACCTACTCCAACAAGGCCACATGTTGGAATAGTGCCATTCACTATGAACCAATTATTCAAATACGTGAGTCTATGACAAATGCTAGTAAGGTTATAGGGGAAATTAACTCCTTGTACACTCTTAATGGGTATGTAAATTAATGGAGCAGTTATGAACAAATAATACAGCGGTCTTCCAGAAACTTAAGCAATTGAGTTACCACATAATCTAGCAAGCTTGCTGGATACACACACACACACACACACACACACACACACACACACACACAAGAAACAGCATCACTTGTGAAAAGGCTGGCACCTCCATATGCGTTGCATATTTCAGCATTGTTACCAATAACTAAATCACAAAATTAACCTGTGTCTGCTTCAACAGAGAAGGGATAATGAAACTGATGTAGAGATATATATTCATACATAATGGGACAAAAAAAAGAGAACCTTCTCAATTGTAGCAATCTGAGGAAATGATGAGAACATGATGCTAAGTCCGAGAACGTCAAATACTGTACAATTTTAACTATGTGAAACCAAAACACAAAACAAAAAAGCAAAAAATCCAAGTGTAAAATTTGGAGCTTGGTGGGGAGATGACTCAACAAGCAAAAGGTCCTTCCGTTGCGAGTGTGAGGACCTGAATTTGTTTCCCCAGAGCCCATGGAATGTGATCACCAATAGCACCTGCCTGTGCTCCTAGTACTCCTGTGAGATGGGAGAGAAGACAGGAGAATGGATAAAGGCATGGAGTCCGCTAGCCTACAGTGAACAGTAGGAAACATCAAAGGGATCCTGCCCTAAAACATTGTAGAGGGAAACACCAACACAGGGCTGTTCTCTAACTTCCACACATACACATAGTATCTGTGTGTGAGTGAGTGTGTGTGTGTGTGTGTGTGTGTGTGTGTAGGATATGGACATTCTCTCTCACATGCAAGCCCATGAAGAAATACACACTCACATGCACACACACACACACACGGGGGGGGGGGGGAGGAGAGAGAGAAAGAGGCAATTGTAGTTCCCAGGAACAGAGGAAAGAAAAACAGGAAAACGATGGTCAGAGGGTACAAATTTTCAGAGAGTAAAAAGAAAATGTCCTGGGAATCTAACATACGACATAATGACATAGAAAATAATAGATGCAGGTATGTCTTGCGAGTCCATTGATCTTGGCTGAGCAGAATGGCATTGGATTCAGGAATATTCTAGAACACAATGATCATACACTGATTCAATGAAAACTCACAGAGTTTAGAAATTAATGTACTCCAAAATACCTATTTTGCTTACTAAACAAAAATCTCCCTATTTTTGACATAAATTCCTTCTGTCTTCACGGCAGATAAACTTGGTGCCAAACAGGCAAGAAATTCTAACATTCACATGTTAGGCTACCCTTTACAGAAAATGATAGCCCTCTTGAGGAATGATAGGAAGAAGTGAAAGGCAAAATGAGCACTTGTTTCTTTAGTCAACTGCGTAGTTTCTCGTGATTTTACATTAGTTTTTAATTAAGCCTTGAATGATGCATGTAAGTTAATCCTAACAAATACTGTGTTTATGGCTGTTATATACAAAATATATTTATATATGATTACCTTATACAATATACAAACGTATTTGTTGTGATAGTCGTGTGCATATGTGTGTCTTCATAAAATTAAGTATGCATTTGTATGTGTATCTGTATACAAATCCAAATCTTGGCTATGCTGACTGTACCTGAATCACGCTCAGGAAAATTTGCCACCAGCTTGTGTAAGTTCGGTGCTCATTAGAGCACCTGGGCAGTTGTCAGCAGCAGTAGTTACACATGAGGAACAAAAACATTCCATATTGAGTCATATGCATTAAAGAAGCTGGCCCTCTGCCCGAATGCTGTGCCACTTGTAATTATGAAGTGCCAACTGTGCTTGGTTTCTGTGCATTTCTGCTGGTGGGCTCTGCACACTGCCGTGCTGCACACTCTATGTTTTGTGTTCCAAATTCCTTTATTCTGATTTGGAATTTCAAGTTAGGAATATTGTGTATACTACATGGACAATCAATGTGCATTTTATTAACTTTACTGGTTTAGCAGTCTCCAGCTATAAGAGAAAACTAATTTATATAAAAACAGATCATTTAACATAATAAAATGGATATGCCAGAGTCCTTTCTTTTTCTCTCTCCCCTCTCCCTTACATATGTCTCCTTCCCCTCTTTCCCTCTGGGTGTGTCCTCTTCCCTGTCTCTTCCTCTCTCTTTTCTCTTTCCCTTTCTGTGTGCGCTTCCATGTCTCCTTCCTCTTTTGGATTAACATTTACTTTGGAATTCAACTAAATCCTTTCTTTTCTCTCCAGTTTAGAATTTTGGTGCTTTGTTTCACTGTCAAAGACTAGAAATATCTGTGTCTTGTTTCTTTTGAGAGGTTTTTTTGAACTGAACATGAGCATTCTCCAGTTTTACCTTGTCCCACCACTAAATTGTGTTTTATCTATTCATTGAGGTAACTACTGCGCAGTCTAAATAGCATTTCTATTGGAACCCATCCTTCACATACCCTTATGCTCCTCAAACAATGAATGCCATGATTCATTTAGGGAAAATAACTCCTGAGCACCAACAGTGATCCAGAACAGTCCTGAAAGCTACAGTTAGAGTGCAGGTGAGTGCTTAGGAAGTGAAGAAAGCCCTCTTGATTGGAGCTGGCACCATACCACTTAAATAAATGTAGTTTCCAGCCCCTTGCATGCTAGAATTTCCAGGCATCTACCTTCTTCCTTCTGTTTCCCTCATCCTTACTGCATCCATCCTCTTCCTTCTCTTTCTCTCACCCCTTCAGTCATGTTTGATATCCACTAGCCTTTGTTTCTTGGAGAAAGAATATAGTTCTACCAGAGCTCTTGATAATCTAAATGGTAAATTGCTCATAGATTTTAGGAATAAGAATATCTAACTATTGAGTCCTCTCTCTCATTGTTTGGAGGAATGGCATCACCCCTACTGACTAGTTTATTACTACTATGAAACCACTGCTACCCAAACTAACTTAGCTGAAACTCTTGTTCAAAGGACCCATGACTACCTTCCAAAACCTAAAGCTTTGAGGATAGTCCATGTGGCAGATTACCTCTTAGATTTACTCTGTTGGAGATGAAGGTCTTACTTGCACCAGTTTCACAGTTTAAAGTATGGCTCTCTAACATGCTCATAAGCAATCTGAATCATCTATTCCTAAAGAAAGACAAGGAGGGGTCATGGAAGTAATAGAGCATCTTCTAAGGCCTTGAGAAATCAATCTCTTGACAGTATGAATTTTATTGCTAGCACCAGATTATACATAAGGATGACAATGGGTGAGTCCCTTCTCATATCCTCTCAGAAGCAAATCAGGCCTCGAAATGGTGACATGATCCTTGGATGGCTGCGCTAAAAGAATATCCTCCAACTCTCACCTTCCCTATAAGATACAGTAAGCTTTGTAACCAGCCCAGGAATGTTATTGTCTTTAGTACCTACTAAATGCAAATGAACATGTAACTCTCATTTCCCAGTCTTTCCGTATCTACAGAAATCCGCTGGCTTCTTTTTATGATTTAGGGCATGGCTTTTATTTCCATAAACTAACTCCTCTGGGTTGTCAAAAGTCTTTGTAGAATCAAGAAACAAGAAAAATTCAAAAATTGATAATAGAAAAGCAAAGGAATGATAAGTAATTGATATCCCAAATTATTCTATAAGTCATGAGGCATTGGTGATCATATTCTTCTTTAATTTTTATTAACAAAAGAAAAATACTTAAAATTATTCCCCAAACAGTTGTTTACAGTCAATAAATGGTAATGATTTAAATGCAGTGATCTATCTGTAAGTTCTTCAACTGTATAAATTAAATGACACCGAATCAATATCCAAGCCCTATGTTCTTCTCTATTTACTCTGCCAGACTATTTGCCATTATTTCCAAGTGCTAAGCATGATAAAGTCCATCATACTGACTAAGAGAGCCAAATGTTTAATGTTAACAACACAAGGTACGGCTTTCACTCAGGAGATCTGTGCTTTCCTTGCCTTAAAAAGCTGTCTTCACATGATTGCACACATGTCTTTTAGACACTGAATTTCTGGAAACACAAGGAGCCAAGAGGTATCTTCTCTTACATCATGGGCTCCTTCAGTACACTTAAGGCCTGGAGATGAGCCAGAATACTAGGATAAGTTTGCATGCATTGAAACTTGGATGCAGTCTGCAGAATCATCCCAAGGTATTGTTTTTGTGTCTTCATCTCCTGCTAAAATGTAGTCCATGGAGACTGGAGACTATGGGGCAGATCTCTCTACTTCTGACTGCATTGGGATGAACTCTGAAAATTTGTGGCTCTCTGATAAATTTTCTTGTGACACTCTTTCTGAGCACATCCCTTCTAATTTCTTATTTTATTTTATTTTTCATTTATCTTACATGCTGACCACAGTTTCCCCTCCTTCTCTTCCCATTCCTCCCTCTCCTTCCTCTCACTTCCCTTCTACCTATTCTCCTCATCCACTCCTCCTCCATCCCCATTAAGAAAGGGGCAGGCCTCCCAGTAGGAGACAGTAAAGCATGGTGCAGGAAGTTGAGGCAGGAGCAAGCTCCTCCCCTTGAGAGGCAACCCAGTTTGGGGATTGGGCTTCCAAAAACCAGCTCCAGTGTCCTGGTCCCATCACTAGGAGCCCCACAAGCAGACCAAGATACATAATAGTCACACACCTGCAGAGGGCCCTTGCTGTTGATCCAGAGTTGGTGAACTTCCACAAGTTCAGGTCAGCCATCTCTGTGAGTCCCCCTTAAATGAGCTTGACCCTCCTGGCTTCTAAAAATCCTTCTGCTCTTTCTTCCTAATGATTCCCTGGAGCTCAACTGGTGCTTAGCTGTGGCTCTTTGCATCTGCTTCCATTAGTTACTAGATGAATTTCTCTGATGACAATTAGGATAATCACTAATCTGATTACAAGAGAAGGCCGGTTCAAGCATCCTCTCCACTATTGCTAGGAGTTGAAGATATAAGAAAATAGAAAGATTCCCCATGTTCATGGATTGGTAGGAATAGTATAGCTTTTAAAAAATGGCAGTCTTACCAAAAGCAATCTACAGATCCAACACAATCCCCATCAAAATTTAATAGAATTCTTCACAGACCTCAAAAGAACTTAACTTCATATGAAAAAAAAAAGCAAGGAAAAACCCATGTAGCTAAAACAATTCTGTATAATAAAGGAACTTGCAGAGGTATTTCCATCCCTGACTTCAAATTCTACTGTAGAGGTATAGTAACAAAAACTGTATGCTATTCACACAAAAATTAAAAAATGGATCAATGGAATCAAATTAAAGATCCTGATGGCAATCCATACACCACCAAATCAGAAAACCAAAATTATATTATGGAAAAAAGAAAGCGTAGTCAACAAAAGATGCTGGAATAACTGGATGTCAGCATGTAGAAAAATGCAAATAGTTTCATGTCTTATCGGCCTGTACAAAACTCAAGTCCTAGTGGATCAAAGACCTGAACATAAATCCAGCTACAGTGAATCTGATAGAAGAGAAGTGGGAAATAGCCTTGAATTAATTGGCATAGGAGACAACTTCATGAATATAACATCAGTAGCACAGACACTGGGTTCGACAATTAATAAATGGGACCTCCTTTAACTGAAAAGCTTCTGAAAGGCAAAGGACAATAAGACAAAACGGTAGCTACAGAATGGGAAAAGATCTTCCCCAACCCCACATCTGATGGAGGGCTGATCTGCTAAATGTATAAGCAACTCAAGAAACAGATTTAAACAGAGAGTTCTCAACAGAAGAGTCTCAAATGGCCAAAATACACTTAAAGAATTGTTCCGCATCCTTAGCCATCAGGGAAATGAAATCAAAAAGACCTTCTGATTCCTTAAGACAAGTTTCACTTGTCAAGTACTAGTGTGCTCTGAAGCCATCCTTTCCATTAGGGTAATTTCCATTAGCGTGCGCACATCTGCTCCAATTTAGCAAGTTGATTTTTTATTTGAATCAGAGTACAACTCTATGAAACAATGTTTATATTTCTCTCATTGTGATTGTAAAGACTACTGCCATAAACTAAATCAGTTCCAAACTTAATGACCTTGGGCAAGGGTCCTTTACTGTCACTCATGTGAGGCTGGATTTCTCAGTGCCAAGCTGCTGATACCGCTGCACTTTTCCTTGCTAGAGGATAGATTCTGAGCAGATCCATTCCGGGGGAGTCGGACTGAAGGGACAGGACAGCTAAGGAGGTTCTTCTTGTGGCATCAGCAGAAGCACAAGAAAACAAGCCCAACCACACAAACATCTCAGTAACACATCTGCTAACATCTCAGTAGTCAAGCCAAGTCATGTGGCTATCCCCAAAGTCAAGGTTTAGCAAATCCAAAGCAAATCATGTGACTCTACATAAGTGAAACAATGTCACAGATGCTGTCCATGCTTACAATAATAATCTAATTTAACATAGTGACTTTAGTACACTATATAATGTATAAGCAGAAATGTTACAATTCTAAATTTTCATATTGTTTTGTTTAACAAGAATATCATGTTCCTTAATGTAAAGGTTTTATAGAACAAGCAAATAAATCGCTGAATAAATCTCACCTTCCCCCTACACACAGAGAGACTATTGAAAATACACAGTTGTATATCAGAATAAAAATGAACTGTGTTTATGATATTTGAAAGATTAGCTAATGTATGAGTGGAGATCCATGGATTTATTGCTTTGAATGGGTTCTTGACACAAGTCATTGCCTATTAATAGTTGTTGTCTGATGACCATCCAATTACCTTGCTCATAGTAGCTATTCAATAACTATGGGCTCATTAGCTTTATCATCTGTTTTGTACAGTCACTTCCTAGAATCTGGAACTTCATGGCCATATTATTAGGGCTTGTTAGCTTTTAACTATACAGAACAAATGCTCTCCTAATTTTAAACATCATATCATTGTCCCATGCATTTTGAATTACACAGAACAATTGTTCTCAGCTCTTCTGTCTGCAGACAACTTTGGTCTTGCAACATATCATGTGGATCACCTCCTCTGTCTGCTTCCATTCACCACGGCAAGAAAAAAAACAACCAGAATTAATGGGCAACTGGGCTCCATCCTCATTGGGAACAGCTGTTTCTCATTAAATATCATAAGTAATATATTAGTTCTTGCCAGAAACAAAAGTAAAGACATTGTCATACTCAAAACATTACCAGTACAAAGGATCCATCAGCAGAGCACCTGGAGGACCCCTTGTTCAGACAGCCCCCGGGGTGTCATTCATCAGCAGACCAAGATGTTATGTTTCTTCTGTTTGCTTCCAGAGGGAGACACGGTCAGAATATGGATGGGCAGAGCCTACTCGTTCCTGACTGGTTTGTTTGGCTGAGCTAGAATGATAAAGAGTTGGTGGGATGACCACACACAAAATGCCATGAAAGAGTGTGGCAGATTGTCATAAAACATGGACATTAAGAAAGGCATGAGAGAGAACCATCACCAATTCAACCATTTTCAGGCATTAACTCATGTCCTAAAGAAGTGAACTGACTGCTTAATTGCCAACTAACCAAGTACTGGCCATGTCAGGCTAAGAATCCAGATCTGCTGGAGTCTGAGCAAGGTTTTGAGAAAAATGCTACATGGAGCTGCATCATTTCATTTGACAGCCAGCCCAATTGGGCTGGGCAAGAAATGATTCATGTACACCCTCAGGGAAAACTTGTGAGCTTCAACAGTTTCCATGACATAAATGTGGTGGTCTCGATGCTAAGTACAATCTTTGACGTTTGTACAAGATGTGTTACTTTTCCTATTGCTTGGTTTTAGGAGTCTGTCAACATATCTTTCCTATGATGAAAGTAAAACAATAAAAGCTAATATATTTTACTCCTTAGTGTTTGCCAGGGTTAACTCAAAAGCTCCATACACTTCCATTTTACAGATGATGAAATTAATTCTCCAGAAAATATAATTATTTGTTCAGGACGTACAGCAAGAAAGTGTGAAGCCAGGTTATGTACAGTGAATGTTTCTGCTTTGGGCGTGTTCATCTGTTGTGCCATATGCAGCCAGGTGTAACTTTAGCTTTGACGTCACCTAATTTGTCAGTTTCTTCAACATATTTTGCCTTCTTTATTGTGTAAGAATCATACTAGTATAAATAAATTACATATATTGATTTGACTATTTCCAAGGTCATGCTTGAAACAATCATGCTTAGGATTTTTCTAAGTGTTTAGCATTCATTTCTTCATTTCTTCAAACATGGGCAGGATTAAACCCCAGGGGACTTTACGGTACCTTAGATCCAGCCCATTTAATGATTCCTGGAATAACTGCACTTGCCTATTTACTCCAACACATTGCTTTGAAACTAAACCCATCTTATCTATGTCCATGAAAATGGTTGAAACACTTAGGCCTCACACAAGATGATATCACCTATAGCCTAGTAATAACATATCCCCCTAAAATCAAAAAGTCACACCCTGATTAAAATCAAAATAGAGGCCATCACAAGTTTTTCTGCTTTAAATATTTGAGTGAGTTATGATTTTGACTGACCCTCAATTCCTTTTTATTTCCTATATATGTTCTAACTAGGTTCAAAGGTGGACTAAGAGTCGCTGGCCTGTTCCGTTTTCCTGCTGAGTGCCTACTGAGCTGGGCTGCTCATGGCTCTGCTCCTGCTGCTCTTTCAACACAAAGCCCCATTTCTGGTAAGGCATGAAGGGGGTCACGTGACTCCGTGCAATTTTGTTTTCCATTTGTTCAGTACTCGGTCTTCTTAATCTTACCACTTCTAACAGCACAGAATTGGTATCGTATCATGACTTCAATTGGGTTTTCCCAGTGGCTGATGGTGCAGAACATCTCTTTGTGCAAAGCAGTTACTTACCACGATCCTTAGTGAAATGTGGTGGTATGTCTTTTGTCCATTTTTAATTGGCTGATTGATTCGTATTAATTTTTAAATATATATTGGTTAAGGGTCCTTTGCCAAGTATTTGTTTTCTCTTCTCTTAGCAGTGTCTTTCATAGGCACTGAACTGTTTGATTTTTTTAGAAGTTCAATTCGATGTTTTGTTGCAGTCCTTTATGCAACATGCTTTTGGTGTTGCGTTTAGGGAATCCTTGCTTAACTTTTTGCCCTTCGGTTTTTGTTCAGTTTAAAGCCCTTGAGAGCTGTCACTGAGAGACGGGAGTGGAAATGGCTGAGGAGGGTTCTATATTGATGCCCTTCTGGATTGCTTCATTTGTTCCAAAGCTCTGTGTTTAGGAGCAGATTGATCTCTGATTTCCATAAGTACTTGGACAATTGACCGTTTTATCATCTTGTGAAATTTCTCTTTCTCTTGGTACTTTTCTTTTTCTGAATCAGCTTTGTCTAGTTTCATAGCTGTTGTGACTTTATTTGCTTGTGTTTGGGTATTGTTTTCATACCCTTGCTTTTAACTGGTTTATATTTCCATATTGAAAATGTGTTTCTTGTAGTTTTTTTTTATCCATTCCCCAAATCTTCTCGTTTTAATTGATGCATTTAGTACATTTTACTTTTTTCACTTTTAATTTTAATTATATGTGTATAAGTGTGTTTGTGCAAGAAGTATGCAAGTGCCCGAAGAGGCCAGAACGTAGTATCAGATATTCTGTAACTCAAGTTCCAGGCAGTTGTGAGCTCATTAGTATGGATGGCAGGAATCAAACTCAGATCCTCTGCTATTCATTCAACCACTGAGCCATCTCTCTACCCTAGTACATTTGTATTTAATATAATTATCACTATGCCTGATTTACTTCAATCATTTTATTTATTTATTTATTTATTTATTTATTTATTTATTTATTTATTTATGTCTGAATGTTAACTTTGGACTTTTTCCTAATTTCTTATTTCTTGACTTTTGGAATTGTTAAATGAACTCTTTTAAGGAAAGTTTTACAATTCTACTTATTTACTATGATTTATGTGTGCTTTGATATTTTTGATGTACCTACTTGACTTTCCATAGCTTGTGTACAATGAAATAGCTTATTTTTTACTTATTTTTTATTTATTTTTACTTAAAAATTTCCACCTCCTCCCCTCTTCCCATTTCCCTCCCCCTCCCCACCTCTCCCCCTCCCTCTCCAGTCCAAAGAACAGTCAGGGTTCCCTGCCCTGTGGGAAGTCCAAGGTTCTCCCCACTCTATCCAGGTCTAGGAAGATGAGCATCCCACCAAGACTAGGCTCCCATAAAGCCAATACATGCCATAGGATCAAAACCCAGTGCCATTGTCCTTGGCTTCTCAGTCAGCCCTCCTTGTCCGATATGTTCAGAGAGTCCGGTTTGATCACATACTCCATCAGTCCCAGTCCAGCTTGCTTTGGTGAGCTCCCATTAGATCAGCCCCACCGTCTCAGTAGGTGTGCACACCCCTCACGGTCCTGACTTCCTTGCTCATGTCCTCCCTTCTTCTACTCCTCATTTGGACCTTGGGAGCTCAGTCCAGTGCTCCAATGTGGGTCTCTGTCTCTAGCTTCATTCATCGCCAGATAAAGGTTCTATGTGATATGCAAGATATTCATCAGTATCACTGCAAAAGGACATGTAGTTTTGTTATGGTAATGTGTAATTACTTGCTATGATATTTGGTTTGCTGTCAAACATTTTTTTTAATGAAAGAAGAAAGTGATATGTTAAGTTAGTCTGATAATCGCCATTTTCATTGTCTTCCCTATTTCTGCTGCGGTAATTGTTCTCACACCAATCAAAGTTTCCTTTAGTAATTATTTTAGCAGATGAGCTACAAATGAATTCTTTACCTTTTTCTCAATCAGAAAATATATTTACTTGACTTCCATCTTTGAAACACATTATAACAGGCATGAGCCTCAGATGATAATTCTCTTGCAATGCCTGAAACACGTGACCTCTTTCTTCTAACATCTTATGACTTCTGATATGAAATTACATGGATTATAAAGTCAATATTTTTCCATGGATTATATATAATGTTTCTTTTGGTCTTTGGCTTTATAAAAAATATATCTTGACATGGAAATCATTTCATTGATCATATAACCTTCATGTCTAAAGGGTTTTAACCACTCTTTTTTCTAAAGATATTTTCTTTGTCATCATGTTCTGATCCCTTTCTGGTAGATGACAAAAATGCTAGTGATTTTACTGTCAGTTCACTGTTCTCTGAAGCTCTGTACATTATTGGGTTTTATTTGTTTGTTTCACTCATTTTCTTCTTCCGATTAAAATTGGATAATTTCTTTTGACCTAACTTCAAATTTCTGAATTTGTTTCACTTATAACTCATCCTTGAAGTAAACTAATCCAGGAAATTTTCATTTAATACATTTTTCTACACTAAAGCTCTCTAGTTGCTTCTCTGTATCTTCTTGTCTCCAAAGAAATCTTGCCATCTTTATTGCTTTTCATGTCTGAAATTGTATCTAGAGTACCCAAAGCCTTTCAGCATTCAGTAGATCACCTAACACCTGTTTAATTTTTATGGTAGAATCTGTTGAGCACCTCTTCCCAAGTGAGCAAAGATTTTTCTAGTTCTTTGTATACTGAGAAAGTTTGTTTTCTGTCCTGGATATTTAGGGCATTATGCAACCGTCTTGTTTGCAGCAAACCCCTGAATACGTTCGATGGATGGTGACTGCAATGCCGGCTTACCTGTCAGAATCTGTAATATTTTATTTCTCCTGTGTACTGCTCAGAAGTTGGTTTGACCCTTGGTTTATGTATTTGTCAGGTCAGTTCCCTCAGTCTTTGCTGTAATGGGTGGGATCTCATCTATGCATGTTCAGTGGGAAAGAACAAGGCTAACAAAAGCATTTATAGTGGTGCTTTCCTAAGTTTCTCAATTGCTGTAATCTTCAAGATTTTGACTCACTGAAACTGTACTTTGGATACTTGGTGCTACCATGGACTCCTGCAATTGTGCTCAAATCTTAGATCAAGTCACATGAGGACAGAGAAAAAACAAGAAGTTTCCTTTACTCTTGGAAACCTGTAGGTGAAGAAAACTGAATTCTTTTCTCAGTTTTGAGTCTTGCTCCCCACACGGCTATCTGTAGGTAGGCTTCAGTTACCACCACACAATTGCTTGGAATTTCTGGTGCAGTAAAAGGAAGAAAGGAGTAGGAGAGAATGAGAAAAGAGCAGGCAGAAAACGGAAAGGAAGGGGAAAGGCAGGAGGGAAGAAAGATCAGTTGATCTCTACATTTGTTAGTGTTAAAGTGTCTCTTTACTTTTGCTTTAAAACAAAAGTAGAAGGCTTCTCCTGAAGCTCTCCTGTCTGTACCCTGGTCCTCACTTCTAGTACACTGAGTTCAAGCTACAGGATATCAGCAAAACTAAAACGTGTAAGCTCTGTGTTGGTTTGGTGGCATCATGACTTAAGACAGTCTCAATTGGCTGATTTCTATTTACTTTGGGGGAGTTATTAAATAGCTGATTCTTGTATTCTGCTCAGAGATGGGGCAAGGCAGACTGTGTTCACTCCATTTCCTCTGAAGCTTAACACCCTTCACATCCAGTTTAATGTATTCTGAGTCACACAATATACGGAACTACTTGAGCAGTTCCACTTTAAAAAATGGGTTCCTTTCCTTCAATAATTCAGTGATGACAAAGATGGGTCCTGTGACAAACCTATTCTAAGATTACGAAATGGAAAGGCTGGGAGCTAACTCTGCCATGGAGGAGTCAACAGCTCCCTTCCTCTCCCTCTCTCAGTAGCTAACATTCCTTTACAAAGAACATTTTGCCTACATTAGAAAATTAAATATCACTGGAGAAGCTACATAAAGCAAAGTAAGTGCATTGGAATAGCCCACTTTTCTATATCTTGAGGTTCAATGATAGAAGAGTGAAGAACAGCTAGAGCCACTTCTATTCCATAGCAATGTCTATGGGCAGGGATACCTCAGGCTTTAGCCTGCTAGTCCAGTCTTCATTTCCCTAGGGATGTTTTTAATTCTTCAATAAGTGGTCCATTATACCTCACCTTCTGTGGGTTATTATCTGTTTTTCATGCTCTAACATACATGTTTAACCTATGCAAAGATATAAAAGATTCCAACAAGTTGTGTAAGAGTCCCACAGAAGGTAGAAGAAGTCCTCCTCAGTTGGTTCAAGGTTTTGTAGGAGAGATGTCCTTTAACTGAAAATAACCTAACTGCCGAAAGAATGACTATCCTATACCATGTATGATTCTAGATGATCTAAGTAGACTTTTTTGACAAGTCATACAAAATGCTTGAGAAAATTGAATGACATTTTAGTGCTATGAGACTTAACCTAAAAATTAAAATTAAGATTCTAAAATGGTAAAATCTTCAATACCAGGCATGAGAAGCCTTCTTTTGAGTTATTGGTCAGGGGAGTCCAACAGACTCCAAAAAATGTAGGTAATTTATACTCTTCTTGGTTTTTCCCTTAATGTTGTAATCTCTCTTACTGAAGATACCATGCAGTTTTTTTTTTGTTTTGTTTTTGTAGACAAGCTTCAGAGAATTCAGGCTAAATCCAAGTCAAAATTGTCCTCCATGAGGGCTGTCTTTCATAACATTGCAAGTGGTTGTGTAATTTGGCAAGGAAGAAAAGCAACTAACTGTCCTCCCCACATATGATGCCTATGGACCACAACAAGGACCAGGATGGTAGGATGGCCCTAAAACGTATTCCTAAAGTGCAATGGTGGCACTCATATATTGGTGTTAACCAACAACTTTCTAATTAGACTTAAGGCCTGTGGAATAGAATGGAAATAATGATGGATCTGGAAATATAGAGAATCACCTGAAACTAGTGAGGTCAAGAATCCTATAAGAGAACATACTACTGCCCCTTTACTAAGCTAATATAACTCCTAACTATATTCTAACTATTTATCCTTCTACCCACCTATAAATGTAGCCCACACTCATTTCTTTGAGGCAAATAGAAGCCTTGCAGAAAGTCATAACTGGTCAAAGTGCAAGAACAACTGATCATGCAGTGTCCAAAGCCAAAACAGTTCCCACACCTTAAGCTCAGGGAACTTGTGGAAGAGAGGGAAGAAAGATCATGAGAACCAAAAAACCAGGAAGTCTGCTTTCAGTATATGTCTCCTAGAATTGACAGGTAAGTTTCCCTCCTGATACTTCAATGATATTGCGACCTAAACAAGAAAACAACAATAATAGTAGCAGCAGACATGCTAGTATTGAAGGGGAAATCTCATGAGGCCCTACACCCACTCAAAGAACTATAGACTGCTAAAAAAGGGAGAATTAGTTTTCCCCAGGCAAGAATCCCCTAGTAGGTTACCCAAGAAGCCAACCCTGAAATCATATACATAAAAGCAACACTAAATGAACTTAGCAGGTTGTTTTTATGTATTTATGCACATGTGTGTGCATGTGTAACAATAGTAATTAAAGAAAAAAAATACCTTAAATTTGAGAAGGAGTTAAGGGGAAGAAAGAAAGGCAGGGAAGAATTGTGTAATTAAATTTCAATTAAAATTTCAAGTAAAAGAGAATTTAGTGGTTGAAGTTCTATTCACTGCTAGAACATTTAGAAAGGCATACAAAAAGCTCTTCTCATGCTGCAGTTCAGACATCAAATAACTCTTACCAAACAGCATTTTGATGAGTTAAGTGTAAATGAATCAGAAACATACGGATTAAATTTCCCTTGAAATACGCAGGGGCTTAACAATTAAGGGGGGAAAACACTGCCTAGCAAAACGTGTTTTGAATTTTGCTAAGTCCAAAAGGTTTAAGAAGCATTTTAGGATGTTTTTGCAGGCAGTTCAAACCATTGTTAGGTTCCCCTATCTGTCAAAAGCAGATCCAGAATGCTCTTCCTTCTGGATGTCTGTTGTCCAGTCTTCAGTGGGAGAGATGGATAGCCACAACCCATGCCTCCTGCAGGGTGCCCTCATTTGCTCCTTCTTACATGTTAATGCAGTGGGCCCAAGCACATGTCCTTTTTCTCATCTTCAGTATCTTCTCTGAATACTTTTGAAACCACTCTTGAAAAAAAATCACATTTTTTAAAGCCCATTATGAAATCAGTGGAATAATTTATTGCCCAAAGTTATGTAGTACAACTCTGGGGAAAAAAGAGCATCCCTCTTTTGTCCATTGTAGGTTTTGATCTAACAAATCATCTGCAAAAAATGAGTAATCATATTGGTGGCTCAGTAAGTAAAGAGACTCATTGCTAATTAGTTCTGTAGGAAAAGTGAAAATATGTGCATCCTTGCATATATTAACTTTAAAATATATACTGTTGTGTTCATGTTTTCAACCCGTATTGCGGTATATTGGATCAAACTTAAAATGTAAAACTTTCAAAGTACACAAAACTAGAGAAATTTCAACAATCAGTGTCATTCTGTTACAAAGAATGGATTTTTGAATGTTAGAATTTTTAATATAATTGATTTTGTTGTTGTTGTTTCTGTTTTGCTGTCATTGGTTCTTGTTTTGCCAGCGAAACCAAACAAGACTTGCTCCTGATACACATGGCAAAGAGGTTAATCATCTGTCCTTGTGGAATTAGAGAAGATTTCAAGAACTGATATAGAAGTACCCTGAACTTTTCACTAGGACCAAATCATGTTCTTTATTTAACCAATTCCATGCTTACATGGTTGTTTAGGATCCTGCTCTGTAACACTCACTAAAGGCCTGTGAGGATTGTTGAAGCTCTTGCATTTAATGGAAGAAGGGCTTCAGAAGATAGCATTTCAAGTGGGGAGACTGACATCAATATCTGCCCTTAAGAATCAAATGGTCATGTTTATTGGTGACTATTTCATGACCTTACCCATACAAGTAAGTTAGCCTGAGCCTTTTTAGGGCCAAAGTAGTTAATTACCCAAATATTTGAACACTGTGCAGATAATTTTGAATAAAAATCCATCCCTGTATAAGTGAGCACATGAAGAACATTGTTGTGGGCTGTTTTGCCCTCAGCAATACCTACAATGAATCCTTAATCTCTAATACCTTCTACTCAATAAGATGGTACTTGGAGATGCAATCCTCAACAGATAATTAAACAGTAAGATCTTTAGAGTAGACCTTGCAAATATAACTACTACCCATGAAAATCTTACTATATATAAAAGATTGTGTGGGGATATAAGGAGGAGATGGTAAACCATGGCTAAGGAAGGAGATTCCTCAGAACCCAGTTTTCACAACTGAGGCACAACTCATTCCCACCTTGCTAGTCACCTAGCCTATGGTAGTTTGTGACAGGACCCTTAGCAGATTGCTGTTTAAAAACTACTTCTATTAAAGAAGTTGGAGTAACATTTGAGTAAAGATACTAAGATTTGTCACCAGATCTATGTGTTTCAGCTTACTGTATACACATAAAGTCCTAAAGCAGAAGCAACAGTGTGGTCCTGAATGAATTTTTATCTGGTGTCATCTATGCTGACAACAACATTCTGGCCAAATAAACAGACACAGTAAAACTCAATTAAGGATATCAATATTTGGATTTCAACATTTTGGATTAAAAATTAATGTATAAAAAATCTCTATCCTCCTAAGAGGCATTGTTGACACAAAAAATACCTTTTTGACAAACATGGCTTGTCTGCCAAGGCACTCTAGCATATTTTAAAACATGAGCCACAAACTCTCTTATGTACAGGGAATGTATCTTGAGAAAGCTTTCATTATAACCCTTTGCTGGAAAATATTTTTATTATTATTTTTTTTTATTTTTTTGGTTTTTCGAGATAGGGTTTCTCTGTGGTTTTGGAGCCTGTCCTGGAACTAGCTCTTGTAGACCAGGCTGGTCTCGAACTCACAGAGATTCGCCTGCCTCTGCTTCCCAAGGGCTGGGATTAAAGGCGTGCGCCACCACCGCCCGGCTTATTTTTTTTTAATTTTTATTTTAAAAGCTTATGTAGCATGCATATACAGTATATCTACAAAACCTTCATTATTAAAAAGAGGATTTGAGTCTTATAAAACTAATAGCAAGATGTATATTGCTACAGTATATATTCATATTCGTGTGTCAGTACCATGTATCAAAAAATTAATGCTTATTATAGATTAAAATGATAAAATTATATCCACTCTTACAATCATTGCACTTAAGAGGCAAAGGCAAGAGAATGAGAAGTCAAGGCTAGCTTGGCTATATAATGAGTTGAAAATCAGTCTGATGTATATAAGAGACTATTAAAAAGAACTCTCAGAATAATATTACTAAAGAAAATAGAATAAAATATGTGATTCTATTTGAGTATCTTGAACTTACATTATAGTATATAGGCAGTAAAAAAAATCACTTGAAGTTGAATGCTTATAAAGCCCCCAAATGGATATATGTATTTCTGAAAGTAACCTCTTAGAATGTAAAGGCACAGTATGTTAGCCCATATTAACCCTATGTCCACAATAATCATAACAATATTTAAAAGTACCCAGGGACTAGTTTCAAATATATTACAACCTTGTGTTTCATTTGTACAACTGCAAGCATTTGAAGCAGCATAAAATAATTAGATGTTGTATGTAAGCAGAAGTTTCTGTCCAACCTTGTCCTACATTAATTCTGTTCCAAATAAACACAAAGAGGCTAGGTGAAGGTTCTATGATGATATTTAAGACATTCATGAGTCTGACTACAGGGCAAAGCTAGTTTGGGCCTTCTCTCCTCTATTGCTTAGGGCATTAGCTGGGGTCATCTTTGTGGATTCCTGGGAATTTCTCTAGAGCCAGGTTTCTTGTTAACCCCCTAATGGCTCCCTAAATAAAGATATCTCTTTCCTTGTTCTCATCTCTGTCCTTCCTCCATCTCGACCATCCCATTCCCTCAAGTTCTCCTCACTCCTCCCTTTCTACCCTCTTCTTCTTATACCCTCCCTTCTCTTCCCACCCCTATGTTCCCAATTTCGTCAGATGATCTTGTCTATTTTGACTTTACAGATGGATCTATATATGTTTTTCTTAGGGTTCACCTTATTACTTAGCTTCTCTAGGATCATGAACTATAGGCTCAATATCCTTTGTTTATAGCTAGTATCCACTTATGGGTGAGTGCATACCATATACATCTTTTTGGGTCTGGGTTACCTCACTCAGGATAGCGTTTTCTAGATCCATCCATTTGCATGCAAAATTCAAGATGCCATTATTTTAACCACTGAGTAGTACTCTAATGTGTAAATGTGCCACATTTTCGTTATAGATTCTTTGGTTGAGGGACATCTGAGACTGATGAATATCTTAAATATCACCATAGAACCTTCATCTAGCAACTGATGGAAACAGAGGCAGAGACCTGCGTCAGAGCACTGGACTGAGCACCCAAAGTCCAGTTGAAGAGTGGGAGGAGTGAGAATATAAGCAAAGTGGTCAAGACCATGATAGGGACACCCACTGAAACAGTTTACCTGAGCTAATGGGAGCTCACCAACACGAGCCGGACTGGGAAGGAATAAGCATAAGATAAAACTAGTCTCTCTGAATGTGGTTGACAGTTGCATGGCTGGGGCAGACTGGGGGACCACTGGAATTGGCGACAGGATTTATCCTTACTGATTGTACTGTTTTTTTGGGAACCTATTCTCTTTAGAGGGATATCCTACTCTGCCTAGATATAGTAGGGAGGGCCTTGGACCTCCCCCACAGCTATGTGCCTTACCCTCTCTGAGGAGTAGATGGGGGGTAGGGAGCGTAAGTAGAGAGAATGGGAGGAGGAGGGGGAGTGAGAATTTGGAATAATGAAAAAAAAAGATAGTTTGTTTTCTTTTATTAAAAAATAAACACACAGAGGTTTATATTAATTATAAACTGTTTGGCCTATTGCTTAGGCTTATTACAAATTAGCTTTTATAACTTAAATTAACACATAATTCTTTTCTATGTCTAGCAATATGGCTTTTCTCAGTACGGCATTATCATATTGATTCCTCTGTGACTGGCTTGCAACTGTGTCCCTGCCTTTCATCTTCTCAAAAGTCTTCTAGTCTG